>NW_023618186.1:0-29550 GCF_015220075.1 Falco rusticolus | reverse complement strand
CAGCCCGCCCTCCGCCCCCCCGCCGGGCCGGGCCGGGCCGCGCCTCGGCCTCCAGGTGGAGAAAGAAGGCCCCGTTATTGGCAGAACTCCAAAACGGAAGCCCGAACCGCTCCAGGACACTTTCCCCTCGCAAGGACTTTCACATACGCCGCCCACGCCGCGGCCGGGGAAATAAGTAACATGAGACCAAAAAAACCCAAAAAAGGGTGTGGGGGAGGCCAAGGGGAGGGAAAACCGCCAAACCGAACCCGGCAGATCCACGGCACCGCCGCCCCTCACCTTCTCCTTGCCCGCCGCCAGCCAGCTCTGCCCGCTGCCGCCCGCCACGGCCGCCCCGCGCCTGCGCCGCCTTAGCTTCGCCCACCAGCGGCGCCAGCAGCCAGGGCCCGCCCAGCCTGCGCTGCCGCCCTGGAGGCCCGGCCCATCGCCGTGCCCCGCCGGGCCCGGCCCACCGCCGGGCCCCGCCTCGTGGCCGGGCTCCAGCGGCTCGGGCTCGTCGGCGGGCCGCGGCTCGTGGCCGGGCTCCACCGGCTCGGGCTCGCCGCCAGGCTGCGGCGGCTCGGGCTCGCGGTCGGGCTGCGGCGGCTCGGGCTCGCCGCCGGGCTGCGGCCCATGTCCGTGCCCCGCCGGGCCCGGCAACTCTGCTTTTGCCTCCTTCTCCTCAGGAGCAGGTGCCACCTTGCAGTGCCTGCTCCCCATGTTGGAGCCCGCACCGCCCGCTGCTCGGGTGACAGCCCGCACCGCCCGCTGCTCGGGTGACAGCCCGCACTGCCCGCTGCTCGGGTGACACCTGGCTGCCCGGCGTGCCCCACCCAGAGCTCACCTGCAGCTTCCCGGAGACGTTTGTTCCCCGGCGCTGACGGCACAGTGGGCCCTGTCGCTGGGAGACTCCACTTCCCAGCGTGCCCCGCGGCGCGCCCGCGCCTGCCGCTCCCGGCCGGCCCCGCGCGCACCCGGCCGGCCCGGCGGGAGGCGGCAGCCCTGGCCGAGCGGGTCCCGCCGAGCGCGGGTCGCAGCGCGCCCGCCCCGCCGCGGCCCGGGCCCGGCCGGTAGGAGCCGGGTCCCCGTGTTACAGATTTGCTAACGGTTACAATTAACTAACCTTATTTGATTTTATAAAATCATTTTCATAGAACTGTAGAGGAATAAGAAATATATTTTAGTGGAACTAGCAGCTGCACCACACAAGCTGCTGTGGAATCCTCTGTACAGCCCTGTACCACGGCCAAGGACTGAGAGCAACCGAATGAAACAACTCGTAGCTACCTGCCAAGAAACCGTGAACTTTAATAATAGTGATATAAAGAAATGGCATGGAATGGGGACAATCAGTTACGGGTAAATGTATTTTAATATATTTTAATAAATACGCAAAGAATGTAGGTCTAGTAATCAGGTCGTGGAACCATAGTTTGAACGAAATAATTAATGACAGAGCTAGCGAAAGAAGGAGTCCGTTTCTCTAACTTTCTCTGACAAGGGGCCTGTTTATAAGTTATCTAGAGGGAGCGAGTAAAAGAAACAAGCAGAAGGACCAGATGGTCGACAAGGACATCCATTAGCTCGGACCGACAAGAACACTGCAGACTTGCAAGACCATCACATACCAGGCAAAAGGTGAAAAGTACCCCATGAGGAAGACCTACGGCCTTCCTCCCAGAGACCACTGCCCACGTCCCGCAGACCCCTGCCCACAGTTCTTGGAAGGATTTGCGCAGGCGCGAAGGACTGAGAAGCTGATTAACATACGAAGCGAGAGTCTGTTAATGATTTTGGGGAAACAGTATGTTCATGCATGAATACTTACGGCATATGCATGACTCAGTCCTAGATGAGCTGTATGATGTCGAAGCTCGGTGTGCGTTGGTCGGGAGAGGACTCACTCACGCACCCGGCCGTCCATAAAGAAGTGTCTGCTTATCTCCCTCACATCGGGGTCGGCAAGTTTTTCATTCCGAGATTTCGGTACCAGCCGCTCCCCGCCCCCGCCGCGGGCCGTGCCTGCGCTGAGGCGGCGCGGCCCGGCCCCTGACGCGGCGCCGCTCTGCTCTGCCAGGGCCTCCGGTGGCGGCCGGCGGAGCGGCGCGGCCGGCTGCAGGTCCGCGGTGAGGCCCTGCGCGGGCTGGGGGGAGCGGGCCCTGCTCCAGGGCTGCCCCGGCCGCCGTCTGTGGCACGGCCCGGCACGGCACGGCACGGCACGGCACGGCACGGCACGGCACGGCACGGCACGGCACGGCACGGCCGGGGGTGTGTTTTCTTGGGGCGGAGCTGCCGGCCTCGCCCCCCGGCGCTGCCTCGTCCTGGCAGCGCCTCTGAACACCGAAATTGTGGGGGTTACGGTCTTATTGTCACCTGACGCTGTAAATCTACAAAACGCCGTAGAATATGATGGGGGGCGGGGCAACGTTACAGAAACCCATCAGTCTTTTACCTGAGCTTCCCCCCTCCCTGCCCAGGAGACACGTTTTCCCTTTTTTCTCCTCTTTTATCCACTGACAGACACATCAGAGGATTTTCTGGTTAGTGCCCCCCAGCACCGCAGCATCTTCCCCTGGGCTGAGGTAGCGTGAAATGTCTCCTGTGCTCTACAGATGCCCCGTCCCGCGTCCTGCCGACCTAATGGAACCAGCCAAGAAGCCCTGCAGTATGAAATCGAAGAGCTGAAGCAGAAAGACCTTGCTCTAGACCAGGAAACTGCACAATTCTTGTCCGAGTACGTCCTTGGCGAGCTCAGTGTCCGCTGTGATGCCTCAGTTGGTTTTGTTTAAAAAAAAAAATACGGTCTAGGGCTTAGAGCTAAAAGCTGTCCTCTTACGCCACCGCTTTTATCATGGTGTTGTGCAACGTTGATTACAGCGTTGTTTTGATTTATGGGACCCGTTAAGGGAGAACTCTTTCCACTTTATTTGGTAAAGCAAACCCAGGTTTCACTAGGAGCTGGGATAGGAGCATTTTAACTTTACCCCAGGTGTTGCTGAGGCAAATTACCTGTGAACTGGGAATGAATGGTTTTAACCGTCGTGATGCTATGACACATCATGCTACCAGAAGGCCTTGTTCATGTGAGAATTAAAATTGAGATTGTGGCTTGTATGACCTGCCCGGTTTAGCCCCGGATGAAACGGTTTCCTTGTTTGTTCCATCCCGATCAAGTGTCTATTTCTTTCCTGTCTGAAGCGAGTGGGTTAAACGTTGGTGTTCAAGAAGCAGAGGTGTTTCCCAGGCAAGCGAAGGGCCTGGAAAGAGATGGGTGCCGCTTACAGGGTAGCGCAACTGCTTTAACTGTGGTTTCTTATGACCTACTGTGGCAGCTGCTTATTAGCAGCTCTTTTGAGATCAAGTTGCTGCTTGGTTTTTAAAGAGAGGGTATCTCTGTGGGTTATTTGTTGCAAAGGAGTGTTATTTTCTAAGGTCACGTGTAGTACAGAGAATGGAAACGGCAGAGCAACAAAGGCTGTTCCCAAAGCTTTTTTGCTTTACCACCACGCCTTTTTTTTTCACTAGCTACAGATTAGAGATACAGATATAAACTGAATTCACCACAGCCTATTCCTGTTCCTACTTGATTCTGAGAATTCGGGTGGGTTGGGGTTTTTTTGTAAGTCGATGCAGCAAAAAAAACCCCACTCAAAGTGAGGGTCTACTCATTTGTAGCTTTCGTGTTGATGACTTGCAGCAACTGTACTTGCTGCCTTCGGATTCTGCTTTGGGTAGTGCCAGGCTTGAGCGTCTCAAATCTCCTTGCTGTGCTGGGTCAGTAGGGGCAACACTCGCCGTGCGGCATTTTTGACCTTTTCTGCTTTTATTGCTACAGAGGCTACAGCCTGGAGGAATTGGAGCAGCACATTTCTCTGCTCGCTCCATGAGTACAATGATATTAAAGATGCTGGGCAGATGCTGCTGGGCAAACTGGGTAAGGAAGGGGAAAAGTGTTGATGAACAACTCAGTCAATGTTTTCATGTAGACAGAGAGAGAGAAGGTACTACGCCACGAAGGCAGAGCTTGTTTTAAAGATTCTTGAATTCTAGGGCTTTCATTGCCCAGCCACTTGTGCAGGCACAAACACTTCTGTCGTTATTTTCGCAGGATGTGTTTAGAACCGAACATGCGAAAGAATTGTCATCTACTGCTATTTTAGTCTGTGTTATGTACTGCCAAACTTTGTTCAGTCTTACCAATTTTTGTCAGTTTTGCTCTTCATATACTTTAAAAGAGTGTTGAGACAAGCAGAGAGCGCAGCTGCAAAACCTTAGGTTGGTTCCTTAGCTATGGGAGGTTCTGTGAGAGAGTTAGGGGCTACTGGGAGGAAAACACAACTTTTCTGACTGGTCTGATACTTCTGTAATGAAAATAGCCGTCTTTCTTTTCCAGCTGTTATCCGAGGGGTTACTACAAAGCAGCTCTGCCCTGAATACATACGACCTGGAGCTTAGCGACTAGTATTGAACCTGAAGATTGCCCCGTCCTGCAAAGCTGACACTTACTGGGCCGTGACGGTTTGGTGTGGTATTGGTTCAGAACGGACAGAAGGTGGCCTCAGAAGCGTGTGTGTGGAATTGCAACAGCGCGTGCATGAACAGCCTTATTTCCGAGCAGCTTTACAACGTGAAAGCTGTTGAATCTGTCAGCTGTGTCCTGCTTGTGGGAAAGGGATGTAGGACTTTGGATGATTTTGTCTCCTGTCTGATGGGACAGTATATTTTTTTTTTTCGTTTGTTGGAAAGGCCGTAATTCAGGTTGATGTGAAGACTCTTCCCGTGGAGACCTTGCTTCTCTCCAGCATCCAGGGGCTGTTTGGTTACTGAATAATAGAGGAAGCGAGGGCATGCAAACGTGCAATGTAATAGCTGCTTTGAAAGAAAAGAAAAAACCCTCGGAAGCAGCAAGGGAAGAAGGCTGAATTTGTGGTGGCTTGGGGGTTGGTTTTGTTTTATGATCACATCTGGGTGAGTCTGGGTATTCTGCATTTTTGTACTTAACTGCTCGGGTAGCTAGAGGTTCTGTATCATTTCTGTGGTGAATGGCAAAAGGTGAAGTTGTATTGAACTGTCCTGTCTGAATAAAGCAGCTGTCACATTTCTCAGGAATTCACTTATTGAAGAGCCTATAAAACAGTGCGTGAACCTGGGAGCAAATTCTTAACCTCTAATCTGAGACAACTGGAACATCTATTACTCAAATGTTTTCTGAGGACTCTCAATGGTGACGGTGTGGCAGCGCTACCCAGTAATGGGTAGGTGCCGAATTACCTTTACTGCTACAGAGGCTACAGCCTGGAGGAACTGGAGCAGCACATTTCGTTCTTGCGGCTAAAACAGGAACAGTCAAAAGTAAGGAGGAAGCGAGTGGTGCGGCAGAGCGGTAATAAGGGGAGCAGCGGCGATGATGAAAATGCTATCGGCAGACGCGTTACAGAGGGGTGGAGGAGAGTGCGCTTGGAAAGTATGAAAGAGGGAGCGCACGCGTTTCCCGTGATATTACAAGATAGACACCCGGGCCAGTATCAGGCATTTCACTGGGAAATGATTAAGGAACTACGGAAAACTGTCACGCAAAATGCACTATATTCTCCTTTTACACAAATTTTGTTAGAGAACGTGATGATGGGTCCGCAGCTAGTGACTCTGCTAGAATGGATCCGTGACAAAGTGCTGGACTTTCCACCTGATGGCACCTTGCAAATTCCTGCCTGGCAAGCGGTCGGCAGGCGATTGTGTGATGCTGCCGTGGAGGGGGACTCCGTGGCAGGCATGTGTTTAGCGCCTTGCTGGCAAATTCTGACTCCTCTTTTGCCAAGCGTGGGCTAATTCTACTAACGGTGCTAAACCAGGGGAGGCTGTAAATCCCCCCGACAGCGCGGCTCTTCTCAACACACCGCCAGCGATGGCGATTCCCTCCACACCTCCTCTGCCCCCAAAGCTCCTGTCACTGATTGCAGCGACCCTCACAGCACAGGACCGAGCGCGGGAACAGGACAACTCGGACAATGATTCCATTGACACCGATAAACCTTTGGACCCAGGTCCTATAGACCCGGAAGAGGAGCTAGACCTTTTTCCTCCTCCCCCTGATGCACTGGCTGTATGTTCGGGGAGGGTGAAAGGGGGTCTGAGGGATCAGTGGCAGGAATGCAGGCGGGAAGCGCTTAAGCGAGGGCATTTGGGAGGCGCCATGGCACGTTCACGATTTTGTCAGCCAAATCAACCTGCAGAGTGGCAGCCTGTGCAATACGAGGCTGTTAAAGGGTTAAGCAAAGCCGTGCGGGAAGGGGGGATCCATAGTACTTTTGCAAATAGGTGTCTGCATGCGTGTAGCGGTACATAGCTATGTAACTGCGTGAATGAGCTCTGCCCTGAGGCTGGTGGTACGTGCAGCTGCGGTTTGTGTCCGGGCTCAGAGATGTCAATACGGGCTTCTCTGTTACGGTCAAGTGTCTCTGGCTGCATTAAAAAACCAAACCAAACCAAAAAAACACAGTGACTTTAATAAGACTGCAACCTAATCGAATTCCAAGAAATGTGAGATAAGATGAACTTCTGAATTTTGTTCATAAGCTGTAATGGAGTGCTACCTATATATGAATGCTAGAACATAGCTCTATTTCAGTGTGACCAGAATTTAGCATGCAACTGCATCAGCATATTGACAGAATACCTTTTGAGTCATTTCTTTTTTTTCATAACCTCTAAACTGGGAACAGCTCAAGGTGAAAAGAGACTGTTCAAATCCTCAGCTGTTGCCTCAGAAGGAATAACGTGTTCTTTGTGTACAGGTGAATTTAACACAGCTGAACATTTGTTTTGGGTTAGAAGTATCTGTCACACCTTCATCCCCACCACCACAACCTTTAAGGCCAGTGGGAAAAGCATTCTGTACCCTGTTGCAGCAGGGAAACTTCAGTTGAGCTGCAGTAGTTTGTGTACTTAACTGCAGCTCCTTTGGTGGAAATGAAGTTGTCGTAGAAGTTAGACTTTAACTTGAGTAACATACCCTTTGATACCTTGTAAGCGAGAAAGATTGTGTCCTGACAGCATGCTCTTTCCCACACTTGTGCCTAGAGTTGTACTTGAAATCAGGTTGCGTGTTAAGTTTAAACCTAATCACACAGATATCTCAAAGTCCACAAAGATACATCACTGCTTAGGGGATTCTTGCAGTATAGCAGGTGCAAAACCCGTTCCAAAGTAACGATCCAGTGAAGCGTTTTCTTTCAGGAACACCATTTTCCCACTTCTCATAGGTTATACACCATACAACATAATATCTCTCCATCAAGTCTCTTGTGGCTAAACTGCATTCTGCAAATTTGTGTTAGAAATAGATGCTTGCATTTTCACCTGCCGAAGTTCCCTAAGCTAAAGGATTGTGACCTAGGCATTGCTACGAAGCTCAAAGATCGTGACAACAGCGATGGAGAAGAGTGATTTAACACGTAGTTGATTTATGGTTCATACAGGACTATATCACACTACAAAACCGGTATGAATTCAGAGTTGTGGATGTACTGCATGTTCACGTAATAGTTTCTCTACAATTTTTATTTTTTTTTTTTTTTAAAAAGGTGCCTAAGCTATAAATACCGTATACTATTATCTTTCCCTATTTTTTTAAGCATTTTTTTATTTCCCTGTTTGTGTATAGTTTTATCTATCTATCTCTATATAAACAACCAACACAAAGCAACCAGAACATTTTGAGAAACTTTTATAGTTAACTTCTGCATTTAATTCCAGTAACAATCTAGAGGTGTCCATTCAGCTGTTTGCTTAGTTCCAAGCCTTCATTGTGTGCTCCCAGGTTCTTTGAAAAGCAGCAATAACAGTCGAGCAGTTATTTAAAGTGAAACTTTGCTCTACGCAACTTCCACTTCCATGCCTTAGAATGGAGGCACAGCGGAACACTCACCCAAGGGCAAGATTTCAAGAGCTCTTAAGTAGGTTTTATCTTTTCATTTTAGGAGAGAAAATGTTTCTTAACAGCTTACATATAGAATTTACAAGTTAAACACAATTTCTCATGCTCGTTTATTTGATTAGAAGTTCCTGAAAAATATTTTCATAAAACTTCCATAGCTTATTGCATGTTCTTGTAAATAATCATAAACCTGTATGTTGACCTCTGCATGAAATGCACCGATAACAAGTTTAACATTTTGTGAACCCGACTGAAATGTACAAACGTACACATAAAAGGCGGCCAAAATCGGTAATTAAGTAGTGAGAAAGAAAACAAAAGAAAAAGAGATGACAACTCCGTAACATGGTAAAGCAACCTTTTACAAAATAAAAACCAACAAAGAAACAAAACCAAAAACCACAAACAGGGGTGAATTGTAGAGAACAGAGACAGTGGGTTGTTTCGACATCGATAATGTGCAGCTGAGAACCTGCAGCAAAGAGTCACATAACTTTGAGGGAGCACGAGAAGAAACCAGCATGAGACAGAAAGAAAGGAGGGATGTGATCTCACCTGTAGAAGGCAAGTGAACAGCAGAGAGTGGCCTGTCGCAGCACTCTCCAAAGGAGCCAGCTGCAGCCAGGTCTTTTACCATCACACTCTCCATGGCAGTCCCTCTGCTGCCTTCTAGTCTCGCCTCATCCAGGGCACGCTCACCCTCTCTGCTTCTTCCTCGGCTGCCCAACCGCTTCACAGAACCAGCCACAGCTGCACCTTGTCTACACCAGCCAACCCACCGCCCCTGAAGCCAGCCCACAGCTGTACATTGTCAGTGCTGATTAACCCAGCTTCGTTCCTCTGCAGTAGCCTACAGTGCACAGCGCTAAGGAATGCGTTGTACGAACCTTCCGGGCTGTTCCGCGTCGATTCACAGTCAGTTACAAAAATTGAAGGACATGTCACAGGGCTTACGGCAGGAACTTTTGGGAGATTGGTTGCGGAATCTTTTCAAGTCTCGGGGAACCACCAGACGGTTGCAGGAGTTTACAACACGCGGAGGAATATTGCTATTGGTAATTGTAGTTATATTGACCATTATTCCCTGTATGCCGAACTGTGTAAGACCTATGATTCAAAAGTAGTTTAACCTCTAATGTTGTTTCTGTTCAAAATAAAGACGGGGGAAGTGTAGAGAGCTTTATGGCCAGTGCTGGAGGCCACGATGCCTGTGAAGGGCCTTGAAGGCTAAAGAAGAGAGAAAGTACGATAAGGTTGGCTGAACGCCTGGAAGGAAGACGGGGTATGAAGCAAGGCCAGAGCGGATGCGCGATGCCACATCTCGGCGGCTGGCTGAGAACATGAAACCCACAGAGATAAGAAGGAAGAGAGAAAAAAAGGCAAGAAGTTCAGTGCATTTGCAGCTTAGTAATTGACCAATTATATGTAGCCAAGACGTGTGTGAACAGTATTGATTAACCAATGATAATTTAGTATGGGGCGCGGGAACAGCAAACGAGGATATTATAAGCGTGGGTTCTGGACTAATAAAAGGTCTTCTGGTCGAACTCAGGAGTCCACGTCATCGTCTCCTCAGGCCATGTGCTCCGCCTCCTCGTCTGCCATTGCATGGACCTGCAAGGCCACACCATGAAAGTTAAAACAACGTTCATGGTGCATTCACTCCTGCCTGTGTTTGTCTAGAGCAGCTGTGACGCTGCCCCTGGTGTTACCTGCTCAGAGAACTGCTGCACCTACTGCTGCCACATTCTCTGCACCTCCTTCAGTTTCTTTGCATACTGATCTCTTTCGAACTGGAGCTCGAAAACTGACCCTGAGAGCTGTTCAAAACAAAATAAAACACAAAGAAAATCGTATTGGCTAAATAAATTTGGCAGTGACCGCTTCAGGGATAAAGCCTGAAGAAACCAGTGTTAACGCAAAGCTCAGGCTGCATTCTTCTGCCACACAAGTTTCTTTACAGACATGAAGATCTGGATGTCATTCCGTACAAGCCCTGAGCAACCCAGGTTTCCAGGCCTGCCTTCTCCTCCAGTGCCACCTGCAACTGCTGCTTTGCATCCAGACTCCCTGCCTGATTTGACAACTGCCAAGAAAAATCAAAAAGTCATGGCAAAATGTTAACACGCCACTTCTGCATAGCCTTTCCCCTGATAGCAACCTGCCACATGATCCATGTTGCAACCTTAAAGTGCTCCAACTCACGGTGATGTTCAATGAAAAAAAAAGAGGGGGGAAGGAGATTAAAATCAAAAAGCTTAGATTTTAGCCCTGTAAAACAGGCTGAGCTAGACAGCTCCTCCCTACCAATTTTATATTTACGACTTGTTTGATTAAAACCTATTTTCTTAATCTAAAAATCTGGCTCAGAAACTTTGTGCACTTCCAGAGTCTGTATTACACAGCCAGATCAGGTGGTCTAAAAGTTGTCAAACACGTCAGGAATTTAAAGCCAGTGTCTGGAGCATGTCAGTTGGCACACAGTACTTTTCCCAGAAGAGGAGCAGCTGCCTTTATTTCAAGGGTAACTTAAGCCACTGACTGGGGAGGAAAAAAACCCCAAAACCAACAACAAACAAAAGAGCAGTTTCTTCCCTCACAGGCTCAGGTTCACACCGGCTTGCTCTCTGAACTGCTAGCAGCTGGCTTCCTGAATTCCCTTCCTAACTGGCTGCTTCTCTTAACTTTCCCCAGCTGACCTTCGAGTTACCATTGTCCAATTCACCTTCTGCAAGGGTGGGTACAAACACCACCCCTATTCAACTGGCTTCTCAGTGAGACCACGAGACAGCTGCGTAACCAAAATGCCAAACAGATACAAAGCAGGAAAAGTCTTTGTATTGTCACGCGCTGTATGTTCAGTCACCCTCTCATATTGTACAACATTCTTTTCGCAGACCAGCGTCACAACAGCTTTCAGTCTACTGCTCCAGCTCCTTCAAACAGACCTTCTGTTCCTCAGAGGCCTCGCTGAAGGCCTTTGACCAAGAGGATGCCTTGATGAGGTTTTGTGCCTTCCTTTCCGAACAAGGGTTAAGCCTTGCCCCCACTCTCAGAAGCAAAGTCTTACAACGGTCAGTGTGATCTACCCTCACAGCCTGGAAGCAGTATGGGCACCTGGTGGATCCTCTGTTTAGCCATTTCCCGCTTGTTCTGCAAATATTCCAATTGCAGCTCCTTAACTTTGCTTTTCTTATCCAGGTAGAGAAGCTTCTCTGACAGCTGTGAATTCTTCTGCTTCATTTCCTCACTGCTTTTGCTGAAACAAACCAAAATTAAAGCAGCATCACTGTATGTACTATGGGTCTGGGCAAGTACATGTCATAAATTTACAATCCAGCTAGTCGTAACAGTTAGAATCACAGAAACATCACACCCAGTCACTTTTTTTAAGCTGAATATCCAACCTCCCAAGTCACCACCTGTGGTGCATGCCCCTTGTGATGTTTTGTGGCTCTACCGGGAAGAGCAGTGTTACTCTGCAGTAACAAGCAGCAAATGGACTTACCTTTGTTTGTACAGCTCCTGTTTCAGGTCTTCTAGCTCCTTCATTAACTCTTCGTTACGCTGCAGAAAAAAAGAAACGACTGATTCAGCTGCAGACTTCAGCAAAATATTTCACCTTTAGCACATCAGCTGAAGTGGAAAGCATCAGAACTTTGGCAAAACCCTTCAGGACAGGTTGCTTAGAACCTCCTGAATTTGCCAGGAATAAATCTGCTCAGCCTTTTCAAACGCGATGCTACTAACTGAACATGAGGTCATTTCTGCAGACTTCTGGATGAATATCAATACTGAAGTGTCTGCCTGATGGAGACCCTCCTGAGACAAGGTCTCGGTGGCGCTTCTGTTGCGTGTGGAGCTGGCAAGACTAATGAAGTGAGGTGCCGGATCTGAAGACAGCAACTGGACCATATGATTAGTGGTCACAGAAACCTGAATGAAGTTTGCCTTGACCATGGAGAACACAGGGCTTTACAAGGTTAATTAACAATTCAGAATGTTAATTTCTGCCTCTTCTCCGAGCAGGGACTACAGACTTGCAATTAGTATACTGACAAGCAAATAGCCAAAGGCAGAGCTGCTGGTGAAGCATAAGCAGAGGTGACTCTTACCTTCTCTGCCTGTTTCTGCTGCAGAGAGACGGAGGCCAAAGTACGTTCCAGCTCCACTACCCTCTGGTGAGATGAACGTAAACGAGCCGCAAGGCTCTCGGCTTCTCCTGAACAAGTCAGAACAGAGTGAGTTGAGGCTGGACCACAAAGAGCTTTTTGGAACTGCTAAACAGCACTTTCTGCTTTGTTTACAAGCTCTTAAGGCAGCACAGAGCTTTGCAAGTCAGTAGACCTGGTTCCGCCCCTGGCTCTACAGGTGGCTCACTAGCAGCTCTGGGCAGTAAAGCTCTCTGTAACTACCATCCTCACTTTGAGGGAGATGACGAAACTGCCGCTGCAGAATAGGCAATATGTTGGTTGGGATCTTTCTTTCTAATAGAAGAAGTCGCTCAAACTTGGTGCAGAATGAAGGGCTCGGGTAAAACCTACCTTCACGTGATAGCTGTGTGGGAGGGAGGGTGGCGAAAAGGGAACTAAGTTTTAAAAGGGTCAGAAGAAAGTCAGAAAGGAACAGCCTGGGGTAGTCGCCGGGGCTGAACAGGGCTGACAAGGCTTTAGCGATGCACAAAAGAACCTCAACTGCCATGGGATCAACATGCTCCCACTTGGGGGCAGCTCTGGCGACAGAGGCAGCGATGGTGCCAAGTATTGCCCACCGAGGAGTCGGCCACTGCTGTGAGCTGGCTGCCAGCAACTGTCATGCCTCTGGCTTGAAATTCACACTTTGACCAACAGCTTGAGCTGGAGTGCCCACAGTCAATTACCTGATTTCTCCCCTGCAGCTTCTCGAGTATGTGCAAGGGCCGCCTGCAACTCAGACTTCTCAGAAGCTAGAATTCCAATAGTCTGGATACGAACCTTTGGGAAAGGAAAATCGGCTCAGCATGAAACTTCTTTGCTTGTAATTGCAACATCACTGTTGCCACAAAAGGCTAACTCAGTAAAGGGAAAGAGCTCATGCAGTTAAGCACAGTCGGGCTGACTCCCAGTTTTCCTGAAGGAACGCGCTCGCGGCTTCCCGAGTAAAGACTATGAATGGTCAGTAATCCAGAGAACAGCAGAAGGCAGGTGGTGTTACTGTAATGGAGGCTCTGCCTTACCTGTAGCTGTTCCCTCAGCGCGGCTTGCTCTTCAGAAAATTTCTTTTCCAACTCCTTCTTTTCCTGTATAAAGAAATGATGCCTATTTAGCACAAAAACATAGATGGGTAACCCTTGTTTTGTAGCAAACTAAAAAAGCAGTGATACATTGGTAGGACTTGCAGCATCGAAACGACAGCAGTCTTTTTAAAGACATACTTCAGCCTTGCGTTATTTGAACGCCTTCACTATTTATCCATCCTAGATTGGCAGTAACAGCATAGCACAATCGCTGCTAGCATAAAAACGGTAGTGCTTGGAAGCAAGCTACTGGCAAGGACTTGTATTCTCCTGCCTCCACCACACTCCTCTAATACTTGAGTATTTAAACGTTCGCTTGTGTCAAAATAAGAACGCTACCTGCCAGGCAGGCCTAACTCATGAAGTCAAATCATTCAACCCTACGCTACAAATGAAACTGAATCTAACATAAGACAAGACCACACGTGCCTGGGCCACAGCCCACTATACTCTCTGCGCCGCCAAGGAAGAGATACTATTTTTCTGCCTATCCAAAACCAGGACACACTTTACCTTCTCCAGCTGATCCACTGCCTCCTGGCTCTGCTCTTTCTGTGGAAGAAAAGTG
Source organism: Falco rusticolus (assembly GCF_015220075.1). NCBI lineage: Eukaryota > Metazoa > Chordata > Aves > Falconiformes > Falconidae > Falco > Falco rusticolus. Next base: position 15,792 of record NW_023618186.1, on the reverse strand, counting down.
ATGCACCAGTATCAAGAGAAAATACTCTCATACATCTGAAACACATTTTCACTTCAACAAAGTAGGATACATGCCCAATTCACGCAAACAGAATTTCCACTTTCTGTACCCCTTTCTGTAGAGGACTAGGAAGTTCATCTTAGCTATTAAAAATACGAGATCTGGAGCTGCCCTCACTAATGTACTTCATATGCCAGGCATCTTTTTCATCGCTCAGTAGATTGCCACAGTTGTTCTCCAACACCGCTGCTGAAACCCCTCCATGTCTACATCTGAGCATCTACCAACTTCAGTTAAACTCGCACCCCCACATCTGTGCAACTGATGGCAGTAATCCTGGTGTATTGGGATGATCGCCAGAAATGCTGGGTTTTTTTAAAAAACACCACCAATAATAGAAAAAAAAAAAACAACCAACCAATAACCCCAAAGAAAAACGTAGTCTTTTCCTTGACCTGAGACCTCAGACCTTTCTTCCACTGAAGAGCTGGCCTTAAGTCACGCAGAGCCGCACTTGTGTTGGCAGACTTCTGCGGGAGGTGGTATGGGAGGGCTGAAGCCAGATACAAAGAGAAGGGGTAATTCTGTCCTAGCCCATTTCCATCTTAGCGGTGAAGTATTTGGAGATTTGTTGTCCGTAGGTAATGCACCTTTAGATATGAGGTGAAGGAGACAAAGGTGGCAGCTGCCTACCCAGGCCGCCACACAACTGTGCTGCTGTGTTTGCTATTTGCTTGTTGTCTCCCTGACAGTTTCTTCACAGATGCCTCGTAACTAACTACATAAGCAGGGCTTTTTTGCCTTCCCAAAGAATGAGCATTGTCCAAGCTCTTTCTTTACTACTACTGCTACTACTTCAATGCATTTTGAAAGGTGACTACAGATGGAAGAGCGATGAGTGAGAGGTTTTGATTCTAGCAATGCCCATGCACAACATAACCAGCAAAAGCAAAGGCAAGACCACAAATGCAGCAAAGGCCCTACACAGTTGCAGGCCAGCGCAGAAGCAGGCAAACAAGGAGAATCTTGGGTGGGCAATGCACTATGCCAAGTTCCTCTGCAGCCCAGCTAAAACACAAAAAGAAACAGAATGGAACAAAAATAACCCAAAGCCCAAAGGAAAACAACAAGGGGGGGTCACGGGGTACACCGGGAAATGCTGAACTTTGCAAAAAGTGTACTTTTACAGAGGAACACAATGGGGAAAAGCATTTCACACAAGAAAGGCTCTTGTCAGACTGAAACAAGTCCACTTGGCTGCATTTCTTGCAGCGTTTAAAGCTGAAGGCTGAAAAGCTGCAGCGGGAATCCATGCAGGCCACAGGACAAAGCAGTTCACTCATCGCGCCAAGAGAAGCTGAGGATATGATCAGAAACCAGCCCCAGACCCTCTCAGGCCTACTGCTCCCACTCTGCCGATATCGTTAGACCAGCAGCACCACCTGCAGAAACAGGTTTTCACACTGCTGCCAGCACCAGAGTTGTGTGTTTCAAGGATTCGGACAGGCGCAGAAATAGCTGTTTTATCAGGATGCTTATCATCCAGGGAAAGCCTGATGAGATCAGCAGAGCACACTTAAATGGAAACAACAAAACTCCGTTTCTTGTTCCTCAGTTGAGCCAATACATTCACCAGCGGCCTTAGACTTTGAGCCCCTTAACAGGTTTTCCGTGCAGCTCATTTTGTTCCCTACAGAGTGCCGTGTAAGCAGCCTTCCTTGTGGCACTAGGAGGGAACCCATAACTTTGCAGACACCCAAAGAGCTTGGAGGAGCAGCGAGGACCATGTCAGACTGGTTGGTTGGGTTGTTTCTTACCAGTTCCTCTATCTGTGTAACGAACTGCTTGTTCGTTAAGATTGCTGGAATCCAGGGCTACTGCCAGCTCCCGGTAACGTGTCTGATGGGCACATGCAGACAGGAGAAAAAGGAAGGAGCAGAAGAGGAGGAGGGGAGGAAAAAAAGCAGGAATTAAAGAGGACAGAAAAATAAATCCTATCGAACTGTGATAATCAGATTCTCCAAACAAAACAAAAATCTACCGTTTCAACAAAAGCAGCTGAGACATCAACACATTTCATCCATTCTGCCAAGGCTTCATTTTGACCCAACAGTGACTCAGAAATAAGAACGGCAGCTGCACGGAAGCCAGATTATCCCCAGTCCCCAAACTGGAAACACCTCCGATACCTGCCCCCCAGTGTTGATCACAACTACCCGATGATAGCACAAGACAACACTAGACAGCAGTGAACGAGAACTGTGCATTCAATTAGGTCTCGCTAACACTGCCGAAAGCAGAGTCCCAGTAAGTTATCAACAGTAGCAAATAAGAAAGGGGGCGGGGGGGGACGGGGACACTGAGAACAACCTCCTTCCGTTTCCTTAATATTTGTGGAAGAAACAGCACTTTCTCCATTCACATATGATGTAGACTACAAGCAAAGCAGTCAAGTCAGCCAGTTTTATTCCCCACGGAAACAAGTCACTACTAAGGAAGAACTGACTATCACAATAATGCTCCTTATAGCGCCTTTCACTCCAAAGTACCACACAGAGAAAACATCCTTTTCTGGGTAAGGAGAGATGCAGACTCCCTCTGCGACAAGCTAATGTCAATGATGCAGGTTGATTTCCCATTCTTTCCCACTAAATCAAGAATACATCTTTCCATGCATACATGCTGTCCATTCATCCCACTCAGCTTTTCTTCCCACTGCTGAAAGTTTACGTTCTAAACCAGGATTTTTTGCTTCTCAATGCTTAAATATCATATTGTTCAGTAGGATGACTGCAGACACCGCTGAGATCCAGGAGTGTTTTCTTGAGCTGACTGCTTAAAGCTCCACATCAAATATCAAGAGAATTAACAGGACAAAAGGAATACAAAGGCAAATCAGAGTGAACTCCATTCCATCTTACAGGTTTCACTGCATCTAACTGGTACCCCTGGTGATTACTATAGTTACGTTTATTGATAAGAGACGCACGGATATGTAGTAAATACGAGTTACTTTATGACAACTGAACTGAAACAATGGTAGGAAAATAAGCTACCAAAATGATGCAAGTGGAACGAAAATCAGAGCTTTGCCACAGCAACAGCGGAAGACAATTCTGGGCTACCAAATTTGACTTCCCTGAGCTTCTATCACAATTTGATCAAGCCTTCCGTTTAAATAAACTGCCTGAAAAGAATTGGTTTAAAAAGGCTGGGGTTTTATGTTTGTGCCTGAACGCGTTTCTATTGCTTATCGGCATAGTTCCTGCCCTTTCCTCTTCAGAAGCCTGGCAACGTGAAGACGCTAAAGCCTGTAAACGCTTGACTCAAAGGATCCAACTTCCTGCCTAAACCTATTTAAACCCAGCACTGGAACTTGCCAGACTGTACATCCCCTGCGCAAGTTTCATCGCCTGTTGTAAAACGGGTTGGCAGGAGTAACTAGACAGCTTCCTCAGGGCAGCTGCTTGCCTGGAGATCAGCAGAGTCATGCCCTTCAGAAGCAAGGCCCTAGGGAATACAGCAACGACACGCACAGCGGGAGAAATACAGACTAAGAAAACACTGCCTCTCCCTACTGCACTTGCCCTCAGCAGCTCAGTTAGTTTATCGCCTCACCCCACACTCCTCCTTTTCCTCAAAGCTCAGCTGTCTCGCGGAAGAGGTTTTGACAAGGTTCACTTTTTCACACGTTCAGTTCAACACAAACCAGAAGGGCGCAAGCACTTTACGAGCAATGGCAACGCATGGTATCAACTAGCTCCATGATAATAAAAACAGCAACAAAACTCAAGCAACTGACAGGGGCTATGTCAGGACAAGGCTCCACCCAAGAAATCGAGGCCAGCGTAAACAGAACCTGAAGCATGCAGTAGGGAGAGCGAGTCACTGCGAGGGACACGAGCACTGCCTCACCTTCCTCCTGTCCAATGAGGGTATGGCTGCCCCATTGGAGCGCTTCAGGTCCGACACCGGCACCTTCAGAATGTTCTGAATCTGAAGGAGGTGAAAGAAAAGGGGGAACGGCTCAGAAAAGGACAGAGAGAAAGTGTCGATCGGAGGGAGCCAAAGAAACCGGCATCCTCCGGCTGGCCAGGAGCACGCAGCTCAAAGCAGCAGCTCTGGGCACACCCAGGGCTGCGTGACAGCACCGCATGATCAGACACGGCTTTGGCACGTACCCTGAGCTCTAGTGTGCACCTTCCAGCAGCGGTAGCTGCTAACTATTGTGGCACGCTTCGCGTGCTGGCGATACAGGCAGCTGCGCCAGTCATCCATTACACCCGCATAACCATTTCCCGGCTCTAGTCACGTTGTTCAGAAAACCAAAGAACAAGGAGGTAGCAAATGAGCTGGGACAAAGACCGAGGCACTCACGTTCTCTGGAGGCTGCTGGTCATCGCCCAGGGGAGTCTCAGGTCGACCGTCTCCTTTAGTTTTGTGGTTTTCCTTACTTCCAGCAGCTGCTCCAGGGCTCTTCTGCTGATACTCCTTCAGCTGTGAAAAATAATAATAATCTGAAATCCAAACAGAACATGCCTTCTGTGAGAATGATGTCAACCCCCAGCCCCAGCTCCACTGGGTAAAAAGACCAAGTGTAAGGACAAGAGAAACGCTCTTCAATGAGTTTGTCGCCCGGGGGGGGGGGAAGAAAAATAAAAATCAAAACACGTCCAAAAAAAAGGCTAAAGTAAGATCTAATGTGATGAGTTTACGACAAGAGGCTCAGAGCTGCAAATGTTCAACTTTTGTACACAGCTAAGAGTTGCTGGGAAACGACTTGATACTCCATCCTGCAACTACAAGGAGATGAAAAGAAGTATCTCGGGGTGGGGTTTTTTTAGGGTTCTAACTAAGAGCATTGAGGAAAAATGAGTAAAGGGCAATGAAATCTGAATGTTAAGTGAAACATCAACACCTGACAGTAAGGTCTCCCACTCTGTGAAACACTTTGAGAAGGAACATTACAGTCCTTACAGACAAATGCCATGTTAATACAAGCAGCGTAGTCACTGTGAACTAAGGGGAGAAGCAACCTACAACGGATTTTTCAATCGCACCCGCTTCACCCCGGAGAAGCTAGTCTGATAAGCCATTCGCTTGAACTCGGCTGGGTCTTCCGAGCCGAATCGTTTGTGCTCCAGCAGGGTGAAGCCCCCAGGCAAGCGAGCCCCAGGCAGTTCGGTCAACTGCCCGTTTCCCCAGCCCGCAGCCCGCCCTCCGCCCCCCCGCCGGGCCGGGCCGGGCCGCGCCTCGGCCTCCAGGTGGAGAAAGAAGGCCCCGTTATTGGCAGAACTCCAAAATGGAAGCCCGAACCGCTCCAGGACACTTTCCCCTCCCCAGGACTTTCACCCACGCCGCGGCCGGGGAGAAAACGAAGGCCGGGGAAATAAGCAACATGAGACCAAAAAACCCCAAAAAAGGGTGTGGGGGAGGCCAGGGGGAGGGAAAACCGCCAAACCAAACCCGGCGGACCCACGGCACCGCCGGCCCGGCCCGCCCCGGCCCCCGCCGCCCCTCACCTTCTCCTTGCCCGCCGCCAGCCAGCTCTGCCCGCTGCCGCCCGCCACGGCCGCCCCGCGCCTGCGCCGCCTTGGCTTCGCCCACCGCCGGCGGCAGCAGCCAGGGCCCGCCCAGCCTGCGCTGCCGCCCTGGAGGCCCGGCCCATCGCCGTGCCCCGCCGGGCCCGGCAGCTCCGCTTTTCCCTCAGTCACTGGGGGAGCCGGTGCCACCTTGCAGTGCCTGCTCCCCATGTTGGAGCCCGCACCGCCCGCTGCTCGGGTGACAGCCCGCACTGCCCGCTGCTCGGGTGACACCTGGCTGCCCGGCGTGCCCCACCCAGAGCTCACCTGCAGCTTCCCGGAGACGTTTGTTCCCCGGCGCTGACGGCACAGCGGGCCCTGTCGCTGGGAGACTCCACTTCCCAGCGTGCCCCGCGGCGCGCCCGCGCCTGCCGCTCCCGGCCGGCCCCGCGCGCACCCGGCCGGCCCGGCGGGAGGCGGCAGCCCTGGCCGAGCGGGTCCCGCCGAGCGCGGGTCGCAGCGCGCCCGCCCCGCCGCGGCCCGGGCCCGGCCGGTAGGAGCCGGGTCCCCGTGTTACAGATTTGCTAACGGTTACAATTAACTAACCTTATTTGATTTTATAAAATCACTTTCATAGAACTGTAGAGGAATAAGAAATATATTTTAGTGGAACTAGCAGCTGCACAACACAAGCTGCTGTGGAATCCTCTGTACAGCCCTGTACCACGGCCAAGGACTGAGAGCAACCGAATGAAACAACTCGTAGCTACCTGCCAAGAAACCGTGAACTTTAATAATAGTGATATAAAGAAATGGCATGGAATGGGGACAATCAGTTACGGGTAAATGTATTTTAATATATTTTAATAAATACGCAAAGAATGTAGGTCTAGTAATCAGGTCGTGGAACCATAGTTTGGACGAAATAATTAATGAAAGAGCTAGCGAAAGAAGGAGTCCGTTTCTCTAACTTTCTCTGACAAGGGGCCTGTTTATAAGTTATCTAGAGGGAGCGAGTAAAAGAAACAAGCAGAAGGACCAGATGGTCGACAAGGACATCCATTAGCTCGGACCGACAAGAACACTGCAGACTTGCAAGACCATCACATACCAGGCAAAAGGTGAAAAGTACCCCATGAGGTGACGTACGGAATTAAACTCTGTAACTCAAAAGTTATAAAGTAGGTATGTTTATTGCGCGCAGATGCATGGGGGATCGCTCCTCCACAAGCGTGCGTGCCCCATCTCACATTTATACAATAAAACAAATGAATATTCAGTTAACGCCTATACATATTCGTTACCTAAACCCGCTTACTCTCGCTTCGTATGTTAATTAGCTTACCAGTCCTTTGCCTGGAATGTGGTGGTCTTGCAGGTTTGTAGGTCCTTGTGACCATCTGATCTTCTCCAGCAAGAAGACTTAGCACTCCCTTCCTCTAGATAACATTGGAATGTCTCTCATCCTTTTCTCATCCTTTTTATAAATAGCCCCTTTGTTAGAGGAAGAAGGGCAGGCATCTCCTCAAAGCTGTGTGCCTATGTGACCAGACACCGCACCCATGACCGGTCACCATACCCGCATTCCTTGAGCAGACATATACAATCACAATCGATGTCCATTGTCCCCATTTCACGCTATTTCTCCATATCAGAGAAATATTCACTGCAAAACTGGCTTCATAAAGTATTGGAAGAATTTTTAACATTTTGCCCAATTACAGACAATTTAACGTCTCTGCAATGCCTGTGCCTGTCCACAGAATTTAAATACTGCTTATAGCACAGGAGGCACCTTACCTTCCCTACAGGGAGGTACAGAAAAAGCGAGCATACACAGTTATTTCTCTTTCAGTGAGATCTTCTGCTCCAGCTATTAATGCATTGTAGTAGAGCAAGGGTATTTCACCTCAATTTCCTATTCCGTTTGCAGGGCAGTGCCACTGGCTTCAACAGCACCAGAGGCCCAAAGGACCACCTGCCAAGTCTGAGGGGACTTACAGACAAGACTTTCCACATACCCTGATTTTCTCTGATTTCTTCGGAGGGAAGAAAAACCAAGCTTAATGTGCCATCATCGGCTGCTACAGCCTGTGCGTGCTACGCCTGGAGCCAAGTGATCAGGCAGATTCCTGCCACCCATTCAGGGAAATCACACAAACACATTAATTGAATGCTCTTAGTACTGCTGGGTTGGGGCTCTGAAAATACATTCTTAATTTCTGGCACAATTAACACTTGAGCAACATTAACTGCTCATTTTCTTACCACTGCGTTGTTGAGGTGCACTCAACGATTTAAGACACAAGTATGCAGTGGCAGAGTCCTGTAGAGAGCTCTCTCCCTGGCAATGCTTCAAACCCACAGCAGGAGCACAAAACTCCTGGAAAAAAATGGAATATGGGGGGATTTCAAAAGGCAACTACAGAAGTAAGTAAAAGGTTGTGCCTTGTACTTTGCCAGCTGGTTTTCTTCAGGACGTATTTAATAGCAGAATAAGTGACATCTCTGTTCCTGTCCTTCACAGGTCAAACTGATTTAATATACAGAGAATCAGCATTAAACACATAGTTAATTACAAAATAAGACTAAGAAAACAGGCTTTTGAGGCTAATCTTAGTAGCTCAAGAGGCAGCATCTCAGCCACGCTGAGGGTAATTCTTGCCAGTCTTGGCTAACTACTGCATCTCGCCTCCACCAAGCAGCCTGACCAGATGCATGGGGAGATGAAGCTGAAAAGCAGTCATAGCACTAGGGAACCAACTAGGGAGAAACATCCCCAGAAGGCACAGCACTGGCCTTGCACCCTGTCCTGACAGATGACTCATGGTGCAAGATGGTGACCGTCTTGCTGAGCTGACACTGTTTGGCCCTGAGCCCTGTTGTTCTGGACTCCAGCATTCAGCTCCCTCTAATGATGAAACGAAGTCTTGAAGATGCCTTGTGGCAGGGCTTCTCAGACAAGGATGGTCTCAGACCTACAGCCTTTTCTGTCTTTCTCTAATCCCTAGACTGCAAGCTTCTTTGCGAAAAGCAAAGCACCCACAACTCTCTCAACCTCTGACTTGAGGGCTTCCCTGTAGCATACACAGAGAGCTCCCCCAGTTTACACATTTCTCCCCAACACCCACCCCCCCAACCCCCATGTGTGGGTTTTAGGTTGAACAGGAACATGTTAGGGAAGCTGCAAACCTAGCAAGGCACCCCAAAGTGTACCCATGTAGAGCTTGCTTGGAGATGAAGGCGCTCTTCTTTTTTGAAGACATGGTTGGGTGCTGGAGCCTCTGTGTTCCTCTACTAAAAGAAGGTTACAGTAAACAAGAGATGTGTTCAAAATCCAGGGCACCAAAGCACGTATCGATAACAGATTTCCTTTTAGTTATCAAAACAAAAAGCAGCAGTCTAGCCAACTAGGCAATATACAGGCGAGGGAGGCATCAGATTCCCAGCATGTCCAGCGTGGCAGATCATTGACGACAGGACCCCGCAGTCAGTGCTAAAGAAACTCTGTCCTCTAGGGTGTAGGAAAATCTGCTGTTGGGCAGGATGTATTCCCAGTCATGCTAATAGTAACAAGGCACATGAGGTCCTGAGCAGTTTCTCTTCTCAACATCTAAAATTTAGGAAAGTGGTTAAGGTCCTTGAGGAAATGCAGCAGTTGACAGATGATGAGAGTGGGGCACAGATACTGAAGGAGGGTCATCAGCTTCTCACTCGTCCCTCTGGTTCCTCATCCTAGCACTCAGCTAGCAATGCTGAAGAGGACCACACCTGTACACTTTTCAAACCCATAGCGCTCTCCCATCTAGAAGTGCAGGTGCTACACAGACAGATCCTGATAGGGAAATACAGTTGAAGGAAAGCTGAACTCTGCAGCAGCAGATGTAAAATAAATATATTTAAACCCAGGGAGTGAGAATTGTATAATCATAGGACGGTTTGGGTTGGAAGGGGCCTTAAAGATCATCTGGTTCGAACCTCCCTGCTATGTGCAGGGCCACCTTCCACTTGACCAGGTTGCTCAAAGCCCCATTAAAATAGAAAAAATATGGAAATGCTCTTAAAACACTCAAACCCCCACATACAGTTTGCCAGAAGAACAGTTAGAGAGCTAGCTCAGCATTTATATGACACAAGCTCTTTTGGCAACCTAAAATTCAAAACACTGCAGAAGTACCCCTCTCTGTTTCATTTTCTTCTCCTGACACATAATTAAAATGACAAAAGAGACCACATAGCCAAGCCTAGCACTTAGTCCATGCAGCACAGATGCAAACCAAAGCACGTGCCACCAGTTCTCTCACCCACCTGCTCCTTCTAGGAAAGCCTGGGGTCGCACTGTCGTGCAGGTGGGTGGTTGCTGGACCCTGAACGCCCTAATAATGGGAACAGTTACCTCCACTGCAGCAAGCTGTAGCCAGCAGAAGGTCAGATGACATTTGCCTGTAAGCAAAGGAAAACCAACAGCAGTACAGTGGTCTTTGGTCTCAGTCCTTTCATTGCAACTGTCCTTGCTCCAGAAGACACAGCGACCAGCCTCTGTCCCCATCCACCACATCAAGCTGCCCCCAAGTCAGAAACTCAGCTCCCACCCCATTAGCCCCAGCGAAGCTCTCATAAAATGAGTTTTTAACGTGAAAAGCTTTAGCATGCAACAGGGGAAGCCCTTTTGGGTCTTGGCTCAGGAGCAAGCACAGAGAATAGAAGAACTAAGTTTTCTAAGACTACTTTGCCAATACATACTATTTCTACCTTCCCACTTTTGCCACCTAGTCCCACTTTACTAATCATTTTAATTTTTTTTTTCCCCACTCAACATGACAACTTTTCTAGAACTCATTTCCCTTCCTTTTCAGAGCAAGAACAATGTCAGCTTCCTTTGGCAAGGTACAATAAAGAAACACACCGCGGATTGCACTTGGTGCCCCACCACTGCTTTACCTGGGGGATCTTCACTCGTGGTACTGGCAAAGACACACATGCATTTAAATGGGAAACAGACCCTATTAACATTGCCTGGCTTTGTAGTCAGGTAAAAAGTGACACTTGAATGTAAAGCACTTAGATTTTCATACTCCAGTCAGGGGAATGAAGACATTATTCTTATCAATTATATTGCCACAAATTAATTTTCTCACAGCTGCCAATTTCTGTTACGAAAGAACCACACACAAATTTGAGCCTCTCCATTGCAGTTCTCCACCAGAACAAAACTATTCTGCAAGCAGAGTTTTAAAGTTTGTTTAGGTTCAAATGATTATAATGGTGGGACTCACTTAGGCTGTAACAGTATTAACTTTTGCAGTGAACAGAGTACTCTCCTCTTATTAACTGTATGTACCTGTGTGTGCACATTGTACTCCCCCCCATATGGCTGGGGAAAAAAAAAGAATCTTGATTTATTGCACAGGAGAAATGCTTGCCTTTTACAGCAAATGAAGTGCTAATCCTTTATTTAATAAAAGGGACAAATAATCTCACTTACACTGTTTCCAAATTACATTTTTCATATAATACCCAGGCATCAGTGAATGAAGGTGCTCTACAAGTACCTTGCCTTACAACAGCTTCATGTAACACACTCTCAAAATTATCGCTTCCTAATTAATTTCATTGTGAAGTACAGAGATTGAAAATGTCAATAATCCATAAATGCTTTCACGAACCACAACCTAAATTAGATCCCTAAATATGGTATCTATAGATTTTCAGAAATCAAAGCTGTCATTTTTCATAAGTGGATTTTTTTTTTTCTGCTTAGATTTCCACTCATCTGATAAATTCGTGAAACCTTTCAAACCATTAATTTGGGCTTCCTTAAAATGTCAGTGGTTTTAGTCTGCTTTTTAATACATAATAACTAAATTTAATAGATGTTCACTGAAATAATACTAAGGATTATTAATGTTAAAATCCTTGTCAGTCTAACTGTGAATCATCAGGACCCAGGAAACCACTAATATACATTAACTCTTCTTGTCCACTAGAGGTTTCTGAGAGATGAAAAAAGTCACCGTTATCTACAAAATTGTCTTGTGTATTATAGATCAAACTCTAGGCTATTTTGGGAGGAAGCCATATTTTTGTTAGACATTTCTATAAGGAACGACAGGCATCAGAGGCCCAAGCCTTCACACAGAGTTTCTGCCAAACCCAAAAATCAACAAATGCTTTTCCACAGCACTATCCTCTCAAGGCCAATTTTCTAGGAGCTTAAACATTATGAACTCATTTCCAAATTTTAGGTAATAAAGTACACAAAAAATTATGCCTTTAAATATTTGGGGGGGGGGGGGGGGGGGGTGCGCGCGGCGGGGGAACACAAAACCCACAACACTGGGATTCTGAGTTTCAGGGTCAAACTGTAAGATTCCTACTACATGCCCGGCCCTGCAAGAGCTGACGTGGTGTGCAGAGCAGAGATCATCAGTGAGATGATTCTGAACGGTTCTGCAAACATTCAGATTTCCCAACATTCTGTGAATAATTTCTGTTCTTTCTTTGCTTCTCTCTTCTTGTTATTATTCCAGGTGGCAGTCACAGTGACTGGCTTCTCTGAAGAAGCAGACACTTCATCAGCTTCAGCAGATACTGAATGTGATTGCACTGCATTTCTAAGTGTATTATTCCAAGAGGTAAATATTTTTTGCTCAAGTAAAGATAATTCATTTAAGGTCTAATAAGCCCTGAAATATACTACACTGGGAAAAAAAGGAGCAACTATTGTTATATTCAAAGTTCATCTTCAGAAGGAATATCTAATTTTTTTCAAGTGTATAAATCTCTTCTGTAGATGAGATTTTATGTTTGGAGCACTATTCCTGAGATAAAGCCACCTCAATTTTTGAAATAGAAAGGTTGTTTATGCTAGTCAAAGTGTCAGAGCAGTGGCCACTACCCACCGCCATCACAAGCAGAAAAATGAACCGTTGCAGACTTCTGCTGTGACCCTACTGCCAGTAGCACATCCCCCTGTTGTCAGTAGTTTATACAAAAACCAGTAGTAACTTCTCAGTTCACTGCAACCCTCAACTTGTTGTACACCCGAATTTTCCTTTAGAATTTGTCAATTAAAAAGAAGCAGCAAGATGAGTTAGCAAAAAGAGGGGGAAGGAGCATACAAGTACTGCGTGAAATCCAATTATGGCTGCAAGTCATTCAGCCCAACTTCCCTTGGCAGTTGGCCTCTTACTGTTTCCAGCACAACAGCAGATGAGTGAGCTGCCATTACATTACAGCAGAATCAGCCACCTGGACATCATTGTCCAATAATGAGGGAAGGGCGGGGGGGGGGACGGGACGACATGAACGGACAACACACGACAGGACAGGAAAAGTGAAAGTGCAGATCCAGAAAGGGAGGCAAGCACGGCAGGACTGACCCTCTGCAGCACTGCTTCTGTAGCCGGCTCTTGCTGCCGATGAAAACCCACCAGCCTTTTGCAACACAGCCTGATGGTTAGGACGAGAGAGTTATGTGGAGATCTGGTCCCTCCAATGGAGGTGTGGATTAAACCTCACCTGGGTTTTGAGCTCCTTTTATAGGGGAGAGCGGCATTACCATGCATTACTTACAGCTCCAGGTCCAAAAAAAAACCAACCAAAAAACCACAAACCACCCAAAAAAAAAAAGCCGAGCATTTTCCAAGAATGTTAATTCCAGGGTGCCCCTCTGGAAAAGATTTGGACACAAAATGAGTACTAAGATGCTGCTCCCCTCCATCAGGAAAGGCTTCTGTGCACATAAAGGAGCACGAGGAGGTGCTGGCAGCAGGGTTTGATTCTCCAGGGCTGTTAAACGTGGCTTTCCAGGGAATGAACCTTCCTTACACCTGATTCCCAGTGCTGCCAGGTCAACCCAGGAGTGCTCAGAGAAGGGGCATGGAGACATGGACCAACAGAACCGTTAAAACCCCCACAACAGAGCAGCTGTTTGAGAAATAACCTTGCCTGGTAAAATCTAACCCTGGAGAGCTCTTGTAAGCAAGTTTGAGTCTGGGCCTTACTCCCCCTGTAAGGGAGTGGAATCGGGTCAGGTAAACGGACCCGCAAAACCACCCCACTTCTTCTTCCCCCTGAGATGTCAAACACATGGAAAGATTACTTGGCAACTAGGCAAATGTAGCTAATTAAGAATAATTATTATTTGCATAGCTCTTTATGTCTTCCTTGCCAGATGAATTGTAAACCCTCCTCGCCTGACTTTAAAAGGAACAAACCCCTGAAGTTCATTAAAGATTTGTCCTCAGCCAGGCATGAGATAAATCTGGGATGTCAAGAGCCTGACAGAGCCATCAAGGCAAACATTAGGTGTCTTGCCTTAAGCAATAAGCAGGAAGGAAAAAATGTCTTAGGTGGGGGAAGGCAGAATTAAAGCTCTGTGTCTTTTGGTCTGATTTCTCTCCAAAGAGGAATAAACTGTTTGTCATCCTGCCGGCTATGAGACTAGCTATAAAATAATGGATTTCACAGGCCCAGATGAGGCTAATCATGATTGCCAAGGCATGTCTGTGCTGTGAGAAGTGAGTGAAATCTGATACTCTTCAGAGAAAACATGTTTTGAAAAGCTCTTTGCTCTGCAATAAGCCTTGGCAGTTATCTCATGTCTTGGAGTATCTACCATATTTCTTGTTCGATTGCAAGGCGTATTGCTGACACTGGCTGCTATGGCTGAGTTTCCTTTAATAACACTTTGGTAGGTAAAACACCGCTTCTTTTTTAACTATTGAGAAAATGGTATGGAAGGGTTTTGCATCAATTGCCTCTCTCGGTAGTACTTAAAGGGTAAGTGTCTCCAACCGAATGCTGTAGTAAAATGCCCCATCAAAATCAGAAAAGGATTTCCACAAAGCTGAACACCAAAACAACACATTTGTTTTTTCCTCTCTGGATTGGGGGAACACCTACAAAGTAGCTGGAGAGGTGGGATTTTACTACAACCACTTTGGAGAGCAAGTGAACAGCAGGGGAAGGAGTCGTCAGATTTCTTCAGGAACTGGTCCTTTGGAACAAGATTTTACAATCTGGTCTAAATTTTAACAACATCTGCTGTTTTACAAAAAAGCAGAAAAAAAAGAATCAAGGCGCGACTTCTAGCATTTTTAGGTTTAAGTAATTAACGCAAGTGTGCCGTATGTGTGTGCACATATGCACACTCATATGCAGAGGAGTGACTTCCAAGACTTAAAGATTTAAATAATTAACCCAAGCGTGTCACACGCACATACGTTCACATGTGTTACAGAAAGGTACTGGCATAGCTTACACTTTGAGGCACATTCCCAATCACTCTAAAGAAACGATTCTGCAGTAGACTGACACGCACATCCCATCTACTACCCGTTAAAGCAAGTATTGCAGAAAATTGCTTGGGAGTCTTAATTTAAATCATCTTTTCTTTTGCTCCAACTCTCAGTACTCAAGAGTCAACACAAATCTCAGCTGAGAGGCAGATGTTTCAGAGGAGATCATGCCCTGCTGAATTGTGAAATGCTCTCATGCCTTTTCCCCAGTTCATGCTCCAGATGTGCTGGGGAGATGGGAGAGACTGTGTGCACGCCTATGCAGTGCAGAGACAGTCATCGCTGCCTCCTCGAGATGCACAGACCAGAAGGTAACATTAAATGTGCTGGTTCTGGTGAACGTTAGCGTGTCCTCAAACCCCAGCTGAGCAAATCTCTCTCTGCTGTGCACAAGCATCTTCCTCGCCTCTGTTTCACTTGTCTCCCTGCCACGCCAAGCGCCCAGTAATCACTACCTACCAAACAGTGCAGAAAACCCTCATAGATTTGCAGAGCTGAGTGAGGAGCAGAAATGAAGCCGGGAGTCCCTGTGGTGCTCTTGGCAAGGCTGCGGCAAGCCAGCCTGCCACCAGCTGAGGCTGCCGTGCCAGCAAACCCTCCATAGGCTGGTGCTGGGGTGCATCTACTCAACCAAGCATGCAGGTAAATGCATTAAGGGACAGTAGCTTACTACTAATGTGTGCTCTGAGCCCAAGTGTGAATACAGAGCACTGTATGGGGTTTGGGATTGGGCTCCCCACTATTTGAATCTGGGACTAAGAAGGATGACGTTATATTTTATACTTTTTTTCAATGAATAAGTACTGATACAAAGGGACCTAGCTAGAATGTACTGTCATTTTAAAGGAATACATCTGAGACCTTTAACTTGTACTGGTATAACCAGTCAAGTAAAAATATTATTCTGCTTGGGAGAACCACAAATCACAGCAATAAAATATATGCAGGGAATACACAGAAATTTGGTA
>NW_023618185.1:0-29624 GCF_015220075.1 Falco rusticolus | reverse complement strand
AAAAAAGAAAATGATAAATAAGGAGATACAACCTGAAGAAATATCGTCACATCAATATAAAGGGAACTCATTCAGCTTTGTTTTGAAGACTTTTGCTCAAGAGCCTTACCAGAATTTCTTTATTTAAGACTGTAAAACGCTTCATTTTATTGCAGCTAGATGTGATTTTTCATTCTGTGAACTATGAATCTGTGCAGTCAAATACTTCTCATTACCAAAGTCACTTATTTTATTCTTAGACTTTTTTGTCTGATTTTCTCATGTCTCATCTTCTAGTTATAACGAATTTTTTAAGCAAGAGAACTTGTCCTTAATAATGATTCCAAAGGCTTATGTTTTGCAAAAGACTCTGTAGTACAAAAATACAACTGATTGAAAATCAGTCAAATGTATCCCCACCTAATCCCACATCAATAGGAGCTTGGATTATAGCTCATTGCTATTATATTTTCTTTTAGACATACATTTCCACTAATGACTTCTAGAGATTTTGATTCTCACAATTCTCCACAAAAGCCAACACACAGGTCATTTAAAAAAGAGATTTTGCTGTTCCTTACATATATGACCATTCAAATAACCAAGGCATTTGATTAATCCAAAACACATAACATTGTCCTTATAAAGAACTTCAGTCTCAGGAAGACTGAAGACATGAAAAGGCAAAGCAGATATTTGCAGTAAGCTGGATACAGCAATTCTTGTTCAGTCTCACTGCCCTGGTATATGTCAATACCAATACACTCTGTAAATCTTTCACATTCTAGTTGTATGGTAGGCAGGCAATCTGCAACATGGTAGAATTTTTAGAATGCATAGACACCAGAGGGGCAGATTAATGCAGAATTTCAATACTCCATTATTTTCAATGATCAATGCAAGACTCATTCTCCTTGTACATATACCTTGTCAGAAAAGAGCACTTACTGAATGTTAACTAAAGAAAAGCTATTTTCTCATCTTAAAAAGTGCTGCATTTTCCAGTAAAGGTTCAAAGTACTGTAAAGTTACATCAATAAATCTCCGAAAGAGTATTGGACTATTATGAAAGAAGACTGTCAAAGATAACATGTAGGCTTTTTACTTTCTGTGATGGAATGAATTACTATGTGAAAAAATGTTCAAAACGCAGTTTTTCAAACCTACATTCTTTGAAATGAACCCTGAAGAAAAGGCAAAATTAAAAAATTCACACTGGCATATTCTATTGTGTTTGCATGGGAAGGTTTTGTTCTATTGTGTTTGCATGGGAACACTCTGAAACCAGAAGGTCTTCCTGATCAGCTGGTGAAACGTTAAGATAGCTTTTGTCTGTATTGGCTGTGGAACTGTGAATAAAATGCATTAGCTAGTGTGTTCTTTTAATGTCACATTTTCTCAGGAAGATAAGAGGGTGCAGAATGTTCTTCCCTTTGCATATGGCTCTCCTTTATGTTTTTTTTTTCTTCCTTATTTTTGGAAAGCAGGCATAAA
The DNA here is from genome assembly GCF_015220075.1 of Falco rusticolus. Classification (NCBI taxonomy): domain Eukaryota; kingdom Metazoa; phylum Chordata; class Aves; order Falconiformes; family Falconidae; genus Falco; species Falco rusticolus. Next base: position 28,151 of record NW_023618185.1, on the reverse strand, counting down.
CAAATGTTAACAAGCATTGATGAAGGAGCTTCTTCAGAGCCAGTAAAAGTGTGAGACAGAGAGGAGACAAAGTCAGTAATTCAGGCTGCTTATGTGTTTCACGGAGATTACCTAAACTGCTCTGTGTGCACTATAGCTCACCAGGTGAGCAACAGCACCATGCCAGTGTCCTGACTGGCTCTTGCTGCTCTAGTGCTCTGCCAGGGCTGCTGGGAGCTTGCAAGCTTTCTTTGAGTCAATAATAGAGGGAAGAAGCTAGATAAGGAAAAGAGACAGTGTAAGGACAGCAAAGGGAAAAATGAATGAAAGACAAAAAAGGGATTTAAATGAAAATATCCGCATGCATCTTCCACACACTGTTCATATGATCAGTCAGCACATGGATATTTTGTATTTTTTCAGTTTCATCTCTGTTCTGCCTCACCTACCCACTTGCCTCTCAGGCTTTGTCATATCTTTGCAGTAATATGCTCTGTCTGGTCTCATCCACATGTGAAGTACAGATCATCACAGGTGATGGGAACATGGTGTTCTTTTAGCTCTGCTTCCCTCAGCATCACCAGGGAGTTGCCTCACTTCAGGCTCACACACATGGAGAATCTTTCCTCTAAGTTAATAACACAGTGGAAAAAAACATTCAGAAAGTATTAAAAAGCTGCATTGGGTTTGCATGGAAAGGTTTTGGTAGCGGGGGGGGGGGGGGGGGGGGGGGGGGGGGCTGCAGAGGTGGCTTCTGTGAGAACATGCCAGAAGCTTCCTCCATGTCCGATAGAGCCAGCGCCAGCCAGCTCCAAGACGGACCTGCTGCTGGCCAAGGCCGAGCCAATCAGTGACAGTGGTAGCGCCTCTGTGATAATATATTTAAGAAGGGGAAAAAACCTGCTGTGAAACACCAGCAACAGTCAGAAGAGGCTAGTGAGACGATGTGAGAGCAACAACTCGGCAGACACCAAGGTCAGTGAAGAAGGAGGGGGAGGAGGTGCTCCAGGTGCCAGAGCAGACATTCCCCTGCAGCCCACAGTGGAGACCGTGGTGAGGCAGGCTGTCCCCTAAGCCCATGGAGGTCATTGGTGGAGCACATATCCACCTGCAGCCCATGGAGGGCCCCACGCCAGAGCAGGTGGATGCGCCCAAAGGAGGCTGTGACCCCATTGAGAGCTCATGCTGGAGCAAGCTCCAGGCAGGACCTATGGACCTGTGGAGAGAATGGAGCCCACACTGGAGCAGATTTGCTGGCAGGACTTGTGACCCCGTGGGGGACCTAGACTGGAGCATGCTGTCTGTTCCTGAAGGACTGCACCCCATGGAAAGGACCCACGCTGGAGCAGTGTGTGAAGAACTGCAGCCCGTGGGAAGGACTCATGTTGGAGAAGTCCATGGAGAACTGTCTCCCATGAGAGGGACCCTACGCTGGAGCAGGGGAAGAGTGTGAGGAGGAATGAGAGGCAGAAACAACGTGTGATGAACTGACCGCAGCCCCCATTCCCCATCCCCCTGCACCATTCGGGGGGAGGAGGTAGAGAAAATCTGGAGTGAAGTTGAGCCCGGGAAGAAGGGAGGGGTGGGGGGAAGGTGGTTTTTCTTCTGATGTGAATGGTAATAAACTAATTTCCCCAAGTCAAGTCTGTTTTGCCTGTGATGGTAATTGCTGAGTGATTCCCTGTCCTTATCTCAACCCACAAGCCTTTCACCATATTTTCTCTCCCCTGTCCAGCTGAGTAGGGGAGTGATAGAGCAGCTTTGACGGGCACCTGGCATCCAGTCAAGGTCAACCCACCACAAAAGCATATATCTGAGGCTGTCGTACACGGGCATTTTAGAACCTTAGGGTGTCTAAGCACTATTAGTAAAAAATTTGCAAGATGAGTCAGGAGGAGAAGCAAGGTCATTGGGAAAAAAGGTCTGCATGATATTCCATAACAAAATGGAAATCAGACAGAATTCAGGAGGTTTTGCATCATTCCATTTTTTCTGAACTATTTATTGCGTATCCATAGAAGAGCAACAAAGCTGGTGAAGGGTCTAGAGCGCAAGTCTTATGAGGAGCGGCTGAGGGAACTGGGGTTGTTTAGCCTGGAGAGGAGGAGGCTGAGGGGAGACTTTGTCACTCTCTACAGCTACCTGAAAGGAGGTTATATCAAGGTGGGTGTTGGTCTCTTTTACCAAATAGCAAGTGATATTATGAGAGGACATGGCCTCAAGTTGCACCAGGGAAGGTTTAGGTTGGATATTAGGAAATATTTCTTAACTGAAGGAGCTATCAAGCATTGGAACAGGCTGCCCAGGGACATGATTGAGTCACTGTCCCTGAAGGTATTTAAAAGATGTGTAGAGGTGGCGCTTAGGGACATGGTTTAGTGGCGGACTTGGCGGTGTTAAGTTTACAGTTGGACTCAATGATCTTAAAGGTCATTTCCAACCTAAATGATTCTATGATTCCAGATACATTCTGCTAGGAAAAATTCTCCTTATCTCTTTGAAACTCTTCCACAGACAGAGTTTCTGTTAAACAAACAAAAAAATAGAAACACCACCACTCTAATTTATTGGGATCTTTTGCATAAGGTAACATTCACATGGTGTTGTGAATGAGTTGTTTAGGTTGCTTAAAGTATCACCATCAAAGGTATTAGCAAAATAGTTCTAATATGAATTTGTAGAAGTGCGACCTAGCAAAGTTCAATTGCAAGGTTCATTCTATTACTTACTACATGGATGAAACATACAAAGGAAAATCAAGTTAGAATTGAGCTAGAATGATTTGCACAGAGACTGAAGACACAAAAGGGTAAGGCAGACCCTCCTGTTGAGTCACAAGTTTCAGAGTAAATCCCCTTGCTTTCTAAACTCCTGATGGAGCTTAGGTGCAGCTATGTCCAATCTTAGTCTCAGACTTAGTCAACAGTATATCAGTTAGGATCGCCTAAAGAACCATTGTCCAAAATATCAGCAAAAGGTGATCTTAATATGATGTTATAAAAGTACCCATTCACCACCGATAGAATTTTTACATGGCTTTTGATCTAGCAGCAGTCTAAGGTTTATTCACAGTTTTAAGGTGGATCACAAGATTTTAGCAGCGCTTAATCATTGACTAATTTAACATTTACAACCTCTGTCAATAGGATTTACTACAATCACAACAACTTAATTACAGATCCAAGACAGCAACATTCATACTATACTTGCTATGGGGTATCTAAATCAACTTACACATGCACGCACACAGATATACACACACATATAGAGATATATATATGTATAAATGTATAAAGATATATGTATATAAATGTATAAAGGTGTACCTGTTAAAATTTCCCCTTGAGTTCAGTGAAATACTCACTTCAAATGTCTTGGCATTTCTCAATGGGCAAGGGTTGAGTCTCAAGGAGTGGAGGGATTCGGCCCAGGCCCCATCGTCAGCTTTTGGTGACAGTCCTCTGCACTTTGCAAATTTGAGAGTTTATGAGCTCTGAGAGGTGTCCGCTAAGAGGGCAATGCTGGTTGCAGCCTGCTGCAGTCCACGAGAGCCCAAAGGGCCTCACTTAGGACCACTGTTTATAGAGTTGCAAGATGATTGGCTTTAGTGATCAGTAAATTTCCATCCTGGACACAATCTGGGTCCATAATTACTGGAATTTTCAAAATTCCAGTAACAATGGTACTGTTCCACTCAGGCTACGATTCAGGTAAGGAACATTTCAAGACTGTCAGGGGATGACTGATTATTCCCACTCTCATTCCCTACCTTGGCCAGGCAACAGGAATTCCTGGTATGGTCAGTACTGCTCCCTACCTTAGACATACAAGAGTCCCTGGTGTGGTCAAGGCATGCTTAACCACCCAACTCATTACACAAAGACCAAGGCCTAATGGGAATTCCTGAGATCATAGAGCAGCCCAGAGGAGGGGGATGGGGAAATGCACCACCTCACCATATGTGGGAAATTGAATCCCTTGGACAGGACAGTCATTTGCTGTCTGGATGGCAACAGGAGCCTCTGTTGAAAGGATCCTTGCAAATGTCTTACCTGTGTGCAGTTGAATCCATTCTACAGTAGGAACTGCTTGGGAGGAGCCTGCTGGCATGGCCATGTTTTCTACTCAGGATGTTTATTAGCACATTTAAGCAGATAAATAGTGTCTATCAGCTGGCCTGTGCACAGCAGAGACTGCTTGGGGAATCTCCAGGACTGTCCAAAATTCCTATTTGTACAGTTCCTGTAAAGAATAAGGCAAATACTTTGTTGTGGAGGCAGCTGAGAGTTCAGTCACCTTCTCACAGGTCAGTGCATTGTCTCAAATCAGTGCATTGTCTCATCTACGCAGAATCTAGCTGGGGAGGTCCTGGATCTTCCAGGGAATTAATGAATAAGTTAATGAAATGTGTATACAGGCATAGACTGATGCCCAGCTATGCCACTACTGTGACAATTTCCTTCTTATAACAGAATCGTAACTGAAATTCCATAAATTTGACTACAGCTGTACTTTTTATTTTTTATTTTATTTGAATAAATATATTTGTGCTTGAACACTCTGTAAGTCCCTATTTTACTTGGAAAATGGGTGCCTCTTAGTTTTTCACAGTGTTCTTATGCAGAACATCCTCACCGTGGTAGTGGACCTGTTTTATTGATCCTGTCCATGTTACAGTATTTCTTGACATCAGTCTCCTCTCTTCTTTGTGACTCTTTTCCTTTCACTTTCTGCTTTTCTCTGTCCAGATCTCTTACCTACCTGTCATATCTGCCATTTCATGATCATCTCATGTGTCAGTTATTCCATTTTCTTATCTGTAAAAACTGCTCCCCTCAGAAATGTCCTTAAGTTTCATTCTTCTTTCTGTAATCTTCTCCAAAGCTTTGGTGTTCCAGTTCTCAGGCATCCCCTCACTGTCCCTCAACCCTTCTGCCCTTTGGTCCTGCTTGTTCCTTTTTTGGGACAACAGCTTTCCTTCTGCTTCCTGTGGAGCAGACACTAACAGTTGTGGAAGGATCTGACTGTGTTGCTGTGCTACAGGGTTGCAGCTGGGTTTCAATACAGAGCACTGAAAATGTGGAGGATCTTCCTTCCCCCAAGCACTCCCTAAGAGATCTGAACAGTCTTCTGCATGGAGCACTGCATATCATGCCAAGCTAAATATAATTATCTTCTGTAAGTCTAGGCTAGTACACAAACATGCAAAAGCTACATGGTAAGCAGTTATAGGACTAAATGTGCACAGTACATCTTGTTTAGATGGCATATTGACTATATAGTACTAATGTTATCAAAGTAGTTGCATTTAAATTTCAAGTGGCCTTTGGGAACAGAAGATTAGCCCATTCACTAGAAAACATACATAACATTAAAAAAAAAAAAAAGGCAAAAAAGCACTTTTTTTTCCCCTTCTGCCAAGAGTTTCAAGTGACTGACATTTTCTTACTGGAATTTTCCTCATAATTAAATGCAGTGGTAGTTGCACATTGCTATTCAGAGTTAATCAGAAAGAATCAAAATAGTTCTGCAAAGTTTAAGCCACTTCTGTAAAATTACCAGTGGCTTAGATGTTTTATAAACTGTTTTAATACTGAACCTTTAGGCAGTGGAAAAACAGAAGTAGGAGAAAGTTTTAAATTACCAATGAACCCTCAGGTGACCGAGCAATGTGGTAACTGTGGGAAAAAGATGGAGCATGGCAGAAAAGGCTTAGAAAACAAACAAATGAAAAAGACAAAGGAATTGCAAAGGAAGTAAGAACATAAGAAAACCCAGCACTGGCATAAGCCTGCTGGACTGTAGACCAGCAAGCTGGAAACCTGGCCCAGATGGAGGAGGCAGACATGGGAGATAAGATGTGGGACAAATGAGGGCAGAGAAGAGAGCTTAGGAAAGCTGGCTCTTCTCCATAAAGGCTTCCAGTGTCCCTTCTGGGTTAAGGACAGTTCTAAGTTTTGCCTTTGGGGTAGTCATTCGGAATGGATAGATAAAAAGTCCTTCTATATAAATTAATTAAGGAAGAAAAATATGTGAATTTGTGTATTTGTTTATTAGTTTGAGTTGAGGGGTTGGGGGCCCCTTTGTTCTCACAGATTTACCTCTATCTTAAATAGATGACAAATTGCAGAAATCTTTCCTTGTCTTGCTTGGGTTTTTTCCTGGTTATTTCCAAACACAGTTGTCTATTTTGGCACCAGGTTAATTTCACAATGGAAGTGACTGTTTCCAGCTGAATAATGCTCTGAGGAATGTAATAGTTAGAGATGGAGCAGTAGATTATTCCTTCATAATGGCTGGATATATAGGGCATTTCTAAAATAGCGCTCTCAAACTGGTGCCAATTTTTAGATGAAACTGTTTTAAAGTAGAATTTGTTTAAGGGAATGTATTTGGATGAGTGAGTCCTCATTTCATCTGGCTTGGTATAAAGTAAATAACATTAATGTAGTTACTCCGTGTTACAATTTTAACTGCTCTTGCAATATCACTCTTTTATATGCGTGCTCTCACATATTTCCTTTCTGTGTATCTCTCCACTCTTCCTTGCCCAAGAGAAGTTTGTATATTTATTGGAGATGTTGGAATATGCATCAAACATAAATGTGGTGTTTATTTTCTTAGGTTTTGAATTTTTTGAAACAAGTGCCAAGGACAACATTAATGTCAAGCAGACATTTGAGCAACTCGTGGATATCATCTGTGACAAAATGTCAGAAAGTCTGGAGATGGATCCCACCATTGCTGTCAGCAAGCAGAACACATGGCTAAAGGACACTCCTCCCCCACAGCAGCCCAACTGTGGCTGTTAATGCAACTATCAACAAAGGCAACTCAGTGCTGCCAAGAGAGTATTTATGAATACTCTATATGCCTTTATTTATACTATTATTTAATTGGGAGAAAAGTATTTTATTTTACATCAGCAGCTGGTTGAGCATGTATATGGAGATAGAGATGTTAGTTTGAAAGGACAATCCTTTTTTTAGCATCTGGCTTTTGTATGTAGGATGGCTATTAGTTTCTCTTTTCTTTTTACTGTTTTACATTACACTTACATCAGCTGGTGTCATATCTTCAGACCACATTTGTCTAGAATTGGATTTTGCTTCATGGGTTTCAAATTATATAGTTGAATCCTTAAGGTAGTGGCCAAGGTGATTTAGAATAAGCTTCCTGACGGCACTTATATTTTCTCCTGATAGAGCAGCTTTGGTGGGCACCTGGCATTCAGCCAGGGTCAAACAACCACATTATGTCTATACAGATATAAATATTGCTAGTGGAATAGTCTCTTTATATTCTCACCCACAGACAGAAAAGATGGCAAAAAAATATATTAGATAAGTATATGCCCACATAGTAAATACATCAGGAATACGAACTTTTAGAGACAGTCTCAATGCACACACTACTGTTTGGACCCAGAGCTCTCCAAAGATGCTTACAGTCTCTAGAGGGGCTGGTTTCTATGAGTTTTTAAAATTAATTATGTAGTAAGTGACATGCACTGACAGCAGAGAAACACCTTAATTAAAATGCTCGGGGGGGGGGGAGGGGCAGGTATGATGTTTATTCCAGCAATTTCAGGGAACACGTACTTCTGATGTTCTGGTTTCAGGAAGGAGTTGTCCTGGTTTCAGCTGGGATGTAGTTAACTTTCTTCTTAAGAGCTAGTACAGTGCTGTGTTTTGGATTTGGTGTGAGAACAATGTTGATAGGACACTGATGTTTTTGGTTGCTGCTAGGTAATGTTTATACTAAGTCAAAGACTTTTCAGCTCCTCAGGCCTTGCTTGGGAGAAGGCTGGAGGGGCATGGGAAAGTGGGAGGGGACACAGCCAGGTCAGCTGACCTGAACCAGCCAAAGAGGTATTCCATACCATGGGACGTCACGCTTGGTATATAAACTTGGGGGGTTAGACGGGGCCTGTGGATTGTTGCTCGGGGACTGGCTGGGCATCGGTCAGCAGGTGGTGAGCAGTTGTACTTTGCAACTGGAGTGCATCATCTTACCAGGAAAAAAAATTAAACAAAATTAAAAAACTGAGCTGAAATAAACAAACCCCCTACAAACCCCCCCACACACCCCTTTTTTTTTTTTTTTAAAGTTACTGTTATATTGAGTTCATTGACTGGTTGATCCTAAAAACTCTCATCTCTGTTTCCAGCATGATGCCTCCAAAGCCCTTTAGCTGAACTATCAGGGGCTGCAGGGTAGTGATGGGACCTGCAGTGAAGTCCAGGGTATGTTCTAAAACATTCTCAGTTTATTGAAGTATTTGGTGAGGGGAAGTGTCAGAGAAGCAGCTATGAGTGTGGAGGTGTGTCTAAAAGCCTTCAGTGACCCAAGCTGAATTTCCTGCCTTTATTTGCAGGTGACAGTGCCGAACACTGGACTACCTCTGAGCAGAAAGGCTGGCTTTCCAGCATTTTCAGGAGACATAGTTTTCCTTCTGTAATTGAGGCAATGGAGGGTATCTTCCCCCCCTTCTCCCAGTCCCATTCTTATGATGTGGGAAAGGTATGGCACAGCCCCCTCCAACCCACAACAGACTGGGATGGTAAAAGGAAGATCTGCCATTCCCATCTTTTCAGGGGACTGGATCATGTCAGGAGCCCTCATTGTCTGGGAGGAGCTCTGGCACTCTCCCTGTCCAAGCCGGGGTCAGTCTGAGGTCTCCCTCATATTACCAAGTATCTTTTACACGTCAGTGTGTACCATATGCTCTATTCCTTTCCCCATGCATTCCTTTAGGTCTCCTAAGCACTTATTATTCCCAGCAACCCTAATATGTGCCTTAAGAATGCCACTGTATCTTGAAGTTTTCTCATGTCCTCTCTCTATCCCACTCACCTTGGGGATATGATAGAGATGGATTGTTCTATACAGAATCATAGAATCATAGAATGGTTTGGGTTGGAAGGGACCTTTAAAGGTCACCTAGACCAACCCCCCTGCAATAAGCAGGGGCATCTTCATTAGATCAGGTTGCTCAAAGCCCCGTCCAACCTGACCTTGAATGTTTCCAGGGATGGGGCATCTACCACCTCTCTGGGCAACCTGTTCCAGTGTTTCACCACCCTGTTCCTTATATCTAGTTTGAATCTGCCCTCTTTTAGTTTAAAACCATTATCCCTTATCCTATCACTACAGGGACTATTAAGAAGTCTGTCCCCAAGCACAATAATTGATTGCAACTCTCAATCTTCATGGACCTTTGGAAGCTAACTCTGTAGCAGCTGCTCTGCACTTGGCACTCAGACCCTGCTGTAGGGAGGGAAGGGAGACAGGTATCCTCAGGCTTTCCATCTGTTCTCCAGAATAATCCGATGTTAGTGGGAGACAAGCCATACAACGATATATAAACCTACCAACCAAAAACCCCAACTCAGCTTTATGATTGGGATTTTGAAAACAGTCTTAGAGGTTAAATATTTGAAGAACTCTGAGACAAAACAAAAGAGAAGAGTCCTGGCTACAGAAGACTCCTGGCTTTTCAGGCTTCTGAGTGCTTATTTGAATACTAGACTTTTTATGGCCATGATTATTGGCATAGTAGGAATATAATAGCAGTAATTAGTTATAACATCAGTAAAAATAAGATCTTAACATTTGCCATATTTTATTTGAACTATTGAGCAGCTCGAAAAAGACACAGCCCCAAGAAATAGAACAATTTTTGGGAAATAGCTCAGGATCTTTCCTCCTTCAGGTACCAATGACTGTCATGGTTTAACCCCAGATAGCAACTAAGCACCACACAGCCACTCGCTCACTCCCCCCACAATGGGGGAGAGAATTAGAAAAGTAAAAGTAAGAAAACTCATGGGTTAAGATAAAGACTGTTTCATAGCTAAAGCAAAAGCCGTGCATGCAAGCAAAGCAAAACAAGGAATTTATTCACCGCTTCCCATCAGCAGGCAGGTGTTCAGCTGTCTCCAGGAAAGCAGGGCTCCATCATGCATAATGGTTACTTGGGAAGACAACCACCATAACTCCAAACATGTGTCTCCCTCCCTTCCTTCTTCTTTCCCTAGCATTATATTGCTGAATGAGAAAATTAGCCAGTACTTAATCTCTCTGCTGACTCATGGATGGTGTCAAATGCCCTGTGGGGGTGGCTACAGCAATGGAAGCAGAACAAGTGGCAGTGCAGAGGTAAACCCATCTGGGCTGCTGAATTATGGCAAGATATTGTTGCTCGGGTGGAGAACCTGGTTGTAAAAGTACATCACATAGATGCTCACGTACCCAAGAGTCGTCCCAATGAAGAATATTGAAACAATGAGCAGGTGGACCAGGCTGCTAAGATTGAAGTGGCTCAGGTGGATCTGGACTGGAACATAAGGGTGAGCTATTTGTAGCTCAATAGGCCCATGATGCATCAGGTCATTTAGGAAGGGATGTAACACACAAATGGGCTCATGATTGAGGAGTGGACTTGACTATTGATGCCACTGCACAGGTTATCCACGAATATAAAACGTGCACCATAATCAAACAAACCAAGTGGCTAAAGCCTCTTTGGTATAGAGGACAATGGCTGAAATATTGATCTGGGGAAGCCTGGCAGATTGATTATATCACATTACCGCAAACCTGGCATGGCAAGCATTATTAGTCTGAGCCATCCTCAGGCAAGGCAAGGCAAGGTGAGAGGAGGACATGGACACATCTTACATGAGCTTGGGCATATCCTGAATCATGCAGCATGGCTACAAGTGCAAATATTCTCCCAGCTTTGTTCTGGGATGCTGGCTGCAAAATGGTCATCTCCTGTGCATGTTATAACAAGGAAAAATGACCCCAGGATGCCCCTTGCTACAGCCATGCTTTGCTTGTACTCCACTGCAATGGATTCCAGACTCTCCCTGCCTCTTTATGACCATATAGACTCTAATCAGTGGTGACAATACATTATTAGCATATATCTTTTTAAAGAAATTGAGTGATAGATAAATAGTTCTTTATTTAAATAAGATTAATTAGTTGCTTTTCATTTTGCATCAAGAGACTAGGAAGAAGAGTAATAGCAAAATCAAAGAGGGAGAATCTCTCCTTTGGATTTGTGAGACAACTAAACACCCAGGCCTCCAACATGTCTGATCTTCTGTATGGGATGGGGAGGATGGGGGAAGCAGCTGCCAGAGTAACATTGTTCATTAGACTGCCAGTCATGTTATAAGGAAAAGGCTCATATAGAGTACAACAGCAGAATCAGTCAGTAGATTAAAAACTCCTAGGATCTTTGTATTGACACTCAGACATTGTCATAGAGTTCAAAATTAGTCAGATTAATTTTTAAAGTGTTCACATCAAATATTTGGAGGTTTTCAAGATCAGACTGGATAAAGCCCTGATCAAATTGCTCGGACCTCTTAGTTGACACTGTTTTGAGCAGGAGGTTGGGCTGGATGACCTGCTGATGTCCCATCGAACCCAATTTATCCTATGTGTTGAAGTTCAAGTAGATAGTAGATCTTTTCTGAACAATCAGGGTTACCTACTGTTGGAAAAGTAGGCTTTGATTTTCCATCACAGGTTGGCTTTTTGAGCCACATGTTTCACATGAAATTGAATTTTCTGTTATAGAGTTTGGTCAGATTTAGATCAGAAGCATCATGATCTCAGTACCTCTCTCAACTGGAACCTGGCTATTGTAGAGAAAATGAAACACAGAAAGGCTTTTGGGAAGTAACTTATTAACCCTTACCCAAACATTCTAAAAATTTAGTTTGAATTCTGGGGAAACTAGCAGGATTGGAATTTTCATTCTATTAAAAATTATGCCTTGGCCTGTTTCATAGGGTGGGATTTCCAAAAGCAGCCTGTGTCAGTCTAGTTCAGTTCCTATTGACTTATGTGACAGAACTGCAATTTTCTTAAATGCAAGTAGAGACTAATACTAAGAACTTTTGGAAATCCCATCCCAACCTGATCAAGGGCCAAAATTTAAACAATCAATGGCTCGTTCTTTACACATAGTCACTGATTATGAGTTGTTGGAAGAGACAAAGCAGGATTTGGTTAGATCCTTCATCTATCCGCTGTTGTAGCACAGTTCCAGCAAAATAAAGTAGAAGGTTAAAAAGAGATATATTTTAGTGATGGAAGAGGGCTGGATCATTAAATTGGAACTTGAGACAGGAGATCCAAAACTATTTCCAGCCACATCACAATTGTTGGTGCACACACTGCACTAATTTGTTGCCACTCTCAGCACAGAAATAGGACTGAATGTCATGGAACCTTATTGATTTAGCCACAGATAACCTCTTCAGATGAGATTTAAGCCACTTGGTGAGATACAGCAGTTGATACACGGAACACATTAAATTTATGAGAGATTAGATGCCTGTGGACAGGGGGTCCTGAGCTCCAATAGTGCCAGCTGAACTAATACTATAAAACCCATTTTCCAAGTTATGATCTAGACTAAAGCTTTTAGCAGCAGGCTAATCCTGTGCATGGGTAATGCACCAGTCTTATCGTGCTCTGACAATGTCTTGCTTGCTGTATGATCAAACTAGTGCTCACAAAATGCCTTGGGAGCACGAAAAAGTATGTGATGTGACTGGCTCCTGTGGTGCCTCCTGGCACTGACCCACCAAATGGCTAGCAAGCCCTGCTGAGCTGAACCTTCAAATGCATGTTTTCAATTTTGATAAGAGTTCATCTTCACAAGCGTTTTGATCCTTATAGTGCAACTAACTTATTACTGATTTTGTTGTTGTTGTGTTTATTTAGATCTGTTTGACTGGTGTTTGAAATAGATGAGCTAGCCTGATTTTCTGTCAAAATACTCTTTCTCTCTGAACAGCAGTGTATGTGAATGATACCTGGAACTGTTTGTTCCTTTGTCCTAGAGAAACTACATCTATGTGGCCTTTCCGGAGCATCAGTATGAAAGATTTTCTTTCCAGTTTGCTCAGCTCTGTATATTCAGCTGTCCCACATGCACCTTCTTTATTTTAGGAATAAAGTGCTACTTCAGGGTGCACAAAATCTGCTGGAGTTTGATCCTAACTTTGAGAATGCTTTGAATTTAATTGTCATTTTTAGGAAAAAAAAATAGTGGTACAAATTCTACATATGTTGATGATACCTTTGTTACTTCAATAGCAGACAAACGATGTTGATTTACATTCCAAAAGAAACACACACCCCCAAAAAAAATCTTCCCCTCAACTTCACTTTTCTATATTTGTGAGAGGCAAGTTTTATTACATTTTTAAGGGCATCAACTGAATTACTGTTCTGCTGACTGACTGTTAGGACAGATTCCTTCATGGCCTGTTTCCTATAGACAGACACACAGTGTATGTACCTAGTTCCTCTTTATGATGACAGATTCAGCAGCGTGAGACCATGAGTATGCAAATCCTCAGAGATAAACCCTCAGGGGGTGTAAAGCAACAGATCTTCACTTATGCCAACAGGGGAGTGAGTTGTGTTGTTTTACACCATTTTATCCATATGCATAGTCTCTTCAGTACATGCTGACTCCAGATTCTCCATGGTTCATCATTTGTCAAGTCTCATTTAAAGAGGCAACTCAGTTCAATTATTTCAATGATTTTTACCAGTTTTCTTTATTGAGGAGGGGTAAATGTAGTTAATCTTTGCAATTGAAGCTGTTTTGTTTTGTTTTTTTTAAATTTATTTATCCATGGATGTTCATTGAAGCAGAAATTGTAACTACACATGTATAGTATACACATATACACAGCAGTACATCTTTGACACTCATTCAGTTCCCACTGCTACTTGTTCATTTTCAGTGCAGCCTTCCCTAAATGCTACAGTGGAATTTATCTGTAATTTCTCATTAGCACCAGAAATCAACTTTGTTACATTTGCAGACCATAGGTTTATTATCCATGATTAAAACAGGTGTAGATGGTTTGTCATTTATAGAATAAAGTACCTGGTATTTGATTTGGGGAGGAAGCATAAGTCCTAATCTTCCAGTAACTTCAGGATCATGCATAACATGCAGAAATGAAAACTAGGGATTGCTTATCACTTCTGGTGATAAATTTCCTCAAGTAATTCTGACATGTACACACAACTAGTGTTAAATGAAATGTTTGTGCTGTAACTCCTGTTTAATTTTTTGTCAGTAATGTCAGATGTGTTGTGGCTCAGTTGGACTGTCAGAATGTGTAACCTATATATTAGTGTTCATGGAACGGAAATGTCTGAAATGTTGCATGAAAATATGTTATAAAAATAGATATGTTTTCTATTTTTTAATACCTCAAAACTGAGGAATCATGGGCCAATAAGTGCAATATTTAATGACTTAGTGTATATAAACTTGTGTGAAAGGAAGTGTCCTGTATGTGTGATAAACTGTTGATGAAGCCTGTGTGGCTTAAGATTTCCAGTAGCTGAATGTGTCTTGTAGTAAAATTTATATAGTAAATGCTTTACCAGTGTAGTGTAAAAATACTCAATTCTTAAGTCATTCTAGCTATTTTTTATATATTAGATGATAGTAAAAGATATTTGTATGTTTACTGCAAGTGCATGTCAATTTTACTTTTAGATTTGTGTCCTTTTTGAAAATGATCATGTTACACCAACGCTGGTAGGACAGTGCTTTCAGTCAGAAGATGCTTATAACTATTTTTAAAATATCTGCCTATATTTTTAAAGCATATTCTCTAGAAGCATTAAAAGAACCTCCTAGAGCTCAGCAGTTAGAGTTATTTATTCTTAAAGAATCAGTTACATGCTCTGTCTGCCTGTATTGCATAATATCATGTGGGTATGTTTTCTTTAATCTGATAGAGTTAACTCATAATACTTATCTTAAATCTTAAATATTAAATATTAAATACTCTTGCAGATGACTTGGCAAACTTCAGTTGGTGCACTGAGTTAACATTTTTGGGAACAGCTTGAAGGTCACAGTAAAAATGGTCCAGTACAGTGGATGGTGACCTTAATTAGTTACTTCTGCCAATTAAGTTTCTTAACTTTTCTAGATCCTAAAGATGGAAGATACATCCTTAAATATATTGACTCAGACTCTTCACTCAACTGTTACATGTCTCTCAGTGTTGAACAATTCCATTAGCAGTAAAGCTATAGTATAAATGGAAACAAAATTCAACCCATTATCTAACCATGATATTAAAAAGAAACATCCAATAATTTCTTTTTCCTTTCCAGTTATCCTTGCATATGTCTAATAATTCTCTAAGCAGACAAGCAAGGCCATCACTATTCAGCAAAACCCTTGGGTACATTTGGGACTTTTAACCCTGAATCACTGATCTGCCATGGGCTCCCATCTCTACCTAGGTACTCTGCAGAGAAGCTCATTCTGCTAATTCTTGCTACACCTCTGGTTTCAAAGGAATGTGTCATGCACCTTGGGATTTGTTAAATAGAGATGGGCCACTGAGTCTGGACCAAGGAGAATAACTGGTTTTGCTAAACAATTTTATAAAAAATTGTTTTCATTAGTAACACATTAAAAGGTACATAAGTACATTTTTAGTTTGATCTGATGCATTTTTGTGACAACGTACAAGGTTGATTTAGGTTTGGGTTTTGTGTTGTTTTTTTAATTAGCCTGATCAGACAAAGAATCAAACTCTAAGGCCTACTAGAAACCAGTAGCATGGGTTTCCTTTCCTATGTCATCGAATAGTTTCTCTGCCAAAGCAAAGTAGCCAGATTGCATTAAGTAGCGCAGGAAGGTACTTGCAATGACCTGAGCAGCCCATAAAATTCTTCCTGTTTTTTACACCTTCTGCCATGAAAACGTCTGCAAAATTATAAAGAGCAGAGTGAAATGAAAATGTATTTGGAAATAAATTTAGGATTACTTAATAAAAAAGGAAGTTCTGAATATCTTTATAGCTGAGCAGCAGACAAAGTAGCAGTTATATGAGATACCACTTAAATACAGATATACAAGCTGCTACAGGACTGAGAATGCATTACCTAAACTTTTTATTGCTAAATGACCTGACTGTTCAAGGGCTGGCAGATAATTTTAGCTAGTATTTTTATTACTCCTCATAGGCATGTGATTACATGCACAAAGATAAATGGTTACCTTGAAAATATGTAGCTGTTCTGGCTTCCTCAAGCTAATTTACTTGCTGAATTGTTCTTTAAGAAAAGTTGAAGAACTTGCTTAGGATACATTTTTGAGGGGGTGAGACTCAATCTGTCCCTCCTCCCCCAACTATTACTGCAATTTAGTGACTGTGGTTCTAAAAAATGTTTGTTTAAAATTCTTCTGGGTGACAAATTTTGTGAATCATCTGCATACATCCATGGGAACTCTTGTCCGAACATGAAGTACAGGTTTTATCCATATGCAGAGTTTTAATTCTATGTGGAAGTAGAGACCATGTGTATTCCATTGGATATTCTGTTTGTGACTTCTGTATACCAAGTGGATTATGTTTAATTTTTTGTTGGAAGTTTTCCCTTTTGTGTTTACAATAAATATTCAAGAGACTATATTAATGAATGTCAGTTGTGGTGACATGGTTTTACCCCCCTTCCTCTGTTTATTTCCTTTCACTTACTAAAACTGTGAGAGAATTATTTCAGTTTGATAAAATAATGGACAATGATAACACAGTTTCATTAATATCCCCTCAGTAGCACTGGTGAGTCATAGTTCTGTCTCCATCCCACAGAATTCACTGGAGATTTTGCCCTAGGAGTCTGCAGGAGAAAGATTAGACATTTCCCTACCAAAAGCTGTTTCGTGGCAGGCTACCCACTGGCCTTTTAGCATGGAGTAAATTTTTTTCTTTCGACTTTTCATTGTATAATCTGTTAAACAGTGTCCGTGCCTTTTGGATGCTGCTGTTAGTTTGCCATGCAGTCTTAGTCCATATGATCCATCTTAATTGTGGGAGTGGTAGTCACACATAGTGTGATATATTACTGTCCAGGTATTGCTTTTTCTAGACACACAGCCACCTTTGCATTAGTTTGAACCCTACTGTGACTCCTGAATTTACCTTCCCTTCATATAAGTCCTAATCTTCATACAATCTGTTGATCAGGTCGCACTGTCCCCTGTGCCCCCCAGCTCCTGCACTCAGGGGTCCACCTGCAAATTCCTTTAATTCATGTTCCCCCTCATTATTCGACTGTTTCAGTCAAGTCCCTCAGTTTTTCTAGTATATTTACATCTCATCTGCAGAGTAAACATTGCATATTAATACCAAGTTCTCACTCAACACCAAGTGCTTCCTAGCTTATTGCTCAGGACCCCATATCTTTAGGCAGGCTTCTTCTGAGGGGTCTATCTGTGCAACTCACTGCCCTTACTCATAGAGTTTCTCTTTCTGGCACCAATGCTTGCCATCAAATCACACCTGAGAATGAAACTCCCTCGTTCCTCCCAGCTACCAGAAAACTTAGTGTCTTCTCCATCCACCTTTCTCATGCTGTTGTTCTGTGAGATGGGCCCTAATGTGCTTTCTGTGAGAGACCATATCTCAAACTGACTGTCTCAAAGTTTGTTAGCTGAGCTCCTGCAAGACTTAATAGTTGTGAACAGATAAGGAGCCAACAGCTGCCTGACATCAGTTTTCGGCCAGGGTCAAGGAAAGGCCACACCAAAGGGACCAGGGGTGGGGAATGTAATGGAAATACCTTTAAATTGTTGCAACCCATGATTTGAGTTTCATGTTATAGGAATAACTATAGCAGGAATCACCCGAACCATTGGAGGACAAGCCTTATAAGAAGCAGTGCAAGTGCAGCAGTGACCTGACCTGAGCTGGATTTGGTGCCCAAATACTCCATGCAACATACCACCTCTCCTGTCCTGAGTGACCACCATAAGAGATGGAGCCCAAATTCATGGGCTAAACGAACTCACTGGTCATTTTGTGGACATTTGTGGACATTCTAAAGACATTTTACAGGGGTGCTCCATAGACTAGAGGAATGATATCTGTATATTATATCAAAGGATGGGAAGGGGAGGGTGACTGGCTGGGCATCAGTTGGTTGGTGGTCGTTCTGGTTTCAGCTGGGATAGAGTTAGTTTTCTTCTTAGTAGCTGGTGCGGTGTTGTGTTTTGTCTCTGATGTGAGAACAATGTTGATAGCACACTGATGTTTTTACTTGTTGCTGGGTAATGTTTATACTAAGTCAAGGACTTTTTCAGTTCCTTGGGCCCTGCCAGGAAGAGGGTTGGAGGGGCACAAGAGACTGGGAAGGGACACAGCCAGGACAGGTGACCTGAACCAGCCAAAGAGGTATTCCATACCATATGACATCATGCTGAGTATATAAACTGGAGGAAGAAGAAGGAAGGCGAGGGATATTTAGCGTTATGGCGTTTTTCTTCCAAAGTAACCATTACGCATGATGGAGCCCTGCTTTCCTGGGGACGGCTGAACACCTGCCTGCCTATGGGAAGCAGTGAATGAAATCCTTGCTTTGCTTTCCTTGCATGCGCGGCTTTTGCTTTACCTATTGAATTGTTCTTATCTCAACCCTCGAGTTCTACATTCCTTTCTGATTCTCCTCCCCATCCCTCTGGGTGAGGGGGCAGTGAGCGAGTGGCTGCGTGGTGCTTGGTTGCCGGTCAGGGTTAAACCACGACAGTCCTTTTTGGCACCCAACGTGGTGCTCGAAGGGTTTTAGATAACAACAGATTTGATTGGAATGTGCTACTTTGAATTTAGTTTATAGTTGTTATTGCTGTTTAGCTATTAAGGGGCAGGTTTCTGTGCTTACGATGGGGCTTTCTTGCTTGCCTTACTGTATATTAGAGCCTAGTGCTCATTAGTGGCTGCTTCTTGCTTTTACTGCTTGCTGTACTGCTTATCATATTACTGTGATGTGCCTTGGAACATTTTGATAACAGCAATGGTGATGCACCAGGGCTGTCAGGTGGCCAGGGCATGGCTGCTGTTCCTGTGCTGCTGTACTGGACAGGCTGGAACTCCAGTGTGAACTCAAGTCAAAGGGACTGTGACCTGTGGATGAGCCCACGTGGGAGCAGGACACCCCAAAGCCCCTGTAGCCGTGACTAAGTCCATGGACATAAATATATCAACAAAACTGTATTTTGCCCTGGAACATAATAAGCTATCATGTACTGCCAACTTTGATCCTATAACAAATCAAAATAAAGCAGTAAAACTTTTGCCCGTATAACCACATCTCTATTAGAGATGTCTCTTGGCAGAGCTAGACAGGTTAAGAGTCATCACTCTTCACAACTCTGACATAGATGGGCTGGCAGAGGTCTTTTTGGGTGCAATTCATCTGGTCTATTCTAGACAACTACTTTAGAATAAGATGAGTAATGAGCTAAAAGTGTCTGTTTCTTGCCATTGACCAAAAGGGAACTTCATATGTTTAATTTGGATATGGATTTCTGCAATGTAGCAGCTAAATTTATTCTGAGGAGTCTCACCTACAGCTTTGGATGTTGTCAAGGTCTCTGTGAAATGTGTTCATTTGATTCATGTCAATATAGAGCAATGCTAGGACCACATGATGAAATGTAACCTTCTGTCTTACATACCCTTGTATAACCACACGCTTAAGAAAAACAGAGTGATCAATGTATATAGTTCCTGTATCTTGCAAAGAACATCTGGCTACATACCTAGTTTCTGTATCTTATAAAGGACATCTGGTTACACACCCTGATATGCTGGCTGAGCTGCTAACCGAATAGTGTTAAGTAAGAGAAGTTTACAGGGCGTATGCATAAAATCTAGGGTCATCCTAAGGGTGAGCCGAGGAAGACTGCTGACTTCATCCATTGACCACCAGAAAGGGGTTAAGAAGACCCTCAGAGATAGAAAGAGCATGCGCCACGAAGTACACGCCTATTCCAAGGATCCATTTACATAAACTGACCCTTTCTTAGAAATAGCTATGAATATGCATTAGTTTAGGAAATATAAACCAAAAATAAATTTTGTACAGTGCGCGTCTTGGTGGAGCGGAGACTCCCGGCGCACCCAGCGCTGTTTGCTTGCCTCTATTTGCTTAATAAATTGCAAACTTTGATTGTAATCCTATTTTGGGACTAAGTTATTTATCACAGTCTCCAAGGTTTCATAACTCACTAACATACTACAAGATTTGTCTACAGAAGAACAGTATTAGGTGAAGGTTTCCCATATACCTCTACAGATGTAAACTAGCAAACACATCCAGGCAGACTTATCTCATACAAGAGAAAGGTTTCTATAGAGCTATAACACTCAGAAGATCATTTAGCTAATGAACTTATATAAGCTTTGTTGGTATGAAACATTTCTAGCCAAGGCTGATCCCCTAAGGCATGTTCACTACCTTTAACTCAAGAAGGAAAAACGAAGGACTTAGCCTGTGGCAGATTACAAAAACAGCTGAGTAGACCTGTGTGTGTATTGCAGAACTGCAAAAGGGTTACAGTCTGGGGCAAGATGACACCATCTCCTGCCACCCGGCTTCCTTTCTCCCTTTCCTGTACAGTTCCCACCATCTGATCTCTTTCTCAGAAGGAGCAGAGGGCCTCTCCTCTTTCATCTCTGCTGCAAAGTATTATTCTCCTCATATTCCTTCATATGGTTTCAGTCTAAACCAAGCATCCCCAGGAAGGTGAAGAAAAAAAGTGATGGGTAGATATGAAGAATTCTGAGGAAGTCTGGGCACATTTCCTAGGCTGAGCAGATGAGAAATGCCAATGTTACAATCTTCTGTCATGTGGAAATCCTATGGACATCATCCTGACCCTGGGCCAAGTTGCAGGCCCGGCTTTGCCTTTTCCTCACCATTAGAGATGTGTAGAAACCCCAGTCTGGAGATAGGACAGTGGGTGCAGAGACCTATATTTCCCACAAACCATGTGCTGGTAGGGACTTAATTAAGAAAAATGGGATTCTGTGGATCACTTAAAATCAGTAAGCATTCCTTGTAAGAATCCTAAATGCTGCAGATATTAGATCTGTATGAATCATTTAACTATTTATGTTCAGAAAAAGCTTTTAAATAAGTACTAAACACACTCAAATGTAAGCACATGTATTCAAAGAGAAGGCAAACTGTCTTTTTTTGCAAACCTAAGAACTAACCCAACTGCCACAAAACAAATCTGGAGGAAAAAAAGCCCAAACAAACAAAAGAAAAAAGAAAAAAAGAAAAATAAACAGAACGTAACAATTTAAGAGGTTAACACACCTCTTATTTCTTCCCTTGTGTTTAGTTTGGCTATATCAAGCCAGTGACCACTACTTAAGATGCAGTGACTCTACTCGTTTCTGAAGCTTCAATTTGCTATGCAGAATCTCAGCATTCATTATTTTCTTAAAAAGGTAAAACTTCAACCAACAGTTGTTAAAACTCCTGACAATAGAAGCCAAAAGCAATGCTACTGCTTGCATATGCAGGAAACCAGAAGCTCGAGTGCTACTAATGACGTACGGAATTAGACTCTATAACTCAAAAGTTATAAAGTAGGTATGTTTATTGCACGCAGATGCACGGGGGATCGCTCCTCCACAAGCATGCATGCCCGAAGTGAGGAACCATCTCACATTTATACAATAAAACAAATGAATATTCAATTAACGCCTATACATATTCGTTACCTAAACCCACTTACTCTCGCTTCATATGTTAATTAGCTTATCAGTCCTTTGCCTGGAATGTGGTGGTCTTGCAGGTTTGTAGGCGATTCATGTCCTTGTGACCATCTGATCTTCTCCAGCAAGAAGACTTAGCACTCCCTCCCTCTAGATAACATTGGAATGTCTCTCATCCTTTTCTCATCCTTTTTTAAATAGCCCCTTTGTTAGAGGAAGAAGGGTAGGCGTCTCCGCAAAGCTGTGTGGCTATGTGACCAGACACCACACCCATGACTAGTCACCATACCCACATTTCTTGAGCAGACATATACAATCACGATCGATGTCCATTGTCCCCATTTCACACTATTTCTCCATATCAATCCCCCCTTTTCTATCAAACTAAGTAAATTCTTTTACTTAAGCAGTCTTCCCGAATGATATAAAGCATCATACATAAGTGTTACCCTTTTAAACATTCTCCAAACCCGCAAATATAACATAATGGTTAGTATTAAGGAAATTCCTAAACTGATCAATAAGATCACAATGGGGTGTACCATAGCATTAAGAAATCCTTTTGCAGAAGGTGATCAGCCAAGGAGTATCCCACCAATTATGGTTTCCATCACGAAATAATTTACATATTCATTACAATTCCGGGAATTCATTTACATATTTCGCTCCTGCGCAATGTCCTTGAGGAGTGGTCGTCTGGGGGTCTTCAGGATGAAGATCAGGAGTCTTCCTCCAGTGAACCTTTTTTACCTTCTTGTTTCTGCGCAGACTCTGCTCCTCGATAGACTAATGAGCATGATTCAAAGTCCTTGTTTTGGCCACGTTATAGACACAACAGAAACTTAGGACCAGATGGCCCTAATAAAGATAACAAATCCAAGGACCTTGTGTCTAGTAGATCCGTGGTGCTGACACTAAGGGTCTTGGTGTATTCATCATGTTGACAATAAGGGTCCTTGAACACCTCCCAACTTTGGATAATTATATATCATTTTCTAAAAAAGTAGTATACCATTCATCACTCACTGTACGTAGCTCATTATTCAATCCCCCCTGTTCTAAAAACTATCATTATGCTCTCTGATCATTATGCTTTCTGATCATTATGCTCTCTGATCATACTTCGACAGCACCAAACAGAACATTGAAGTAATAAGGAGTATGTAATTGCCAATCTATTCCCAATACTGTACTCACTTGTTGTACTATTTTGGCACAAAAGTGTGAGTCTCTATTGGAAGAGATTGTTGCCGGAACCCCAAAGCGGGGGATAATCTCATTTAACAATCCCTTCGTTACATCACTTGCTTTATTTGTTCGACAAGGAAAGGTTTTTGGCCAACCTGAAAACATATCTGACATAACTAATAAATATTGGTACCCCCCTTTTCTTGGGAGTTCGGAAAATCAGCTTGCCACTGTTGTCCTGTATAGTTTCCTTTACTAATGTTCCCTAGTTTTATTTTATTTGCTGTATTGGGATTATTGCGCAAACACATTTCACATTGCTGAGTCACCTGTTTTATTACAGTATACAAGTTTCGCCCTATCAATTTCTGATTTAGACTTTTTATATAGAGTATCAGCTCCCCAATGCGTCTTATTAATAATAGGGCTGTGGTCCATATTAAATTGGATGGTACCACTATACGACCATCCCTTAAATAAGTCCACTTATTTATCTTTATTTTATCATTCATGTCCTGAATTACCCTTAAGTTTTCTTTAGAATAGTTTGGCTCCTGATCTGTACTTACAGTTTGGATTTTATCGTCTGGTATTAAGGAGAATTCCTCCTTTCCTACCTCCTCTGTTACTCGTCTGGCCTCATGGTCAGCCAGGCGGTTTCCAATTTCCAAATCAGTGCCTCAATGGGCTATCTTATGTTCTTCCTTCCGGGATGACCCTCTTATAACAGAGGGGGCCATTCCTCACATCAAGGTCTGGCATGGCATTTGTTCCCACCGCTCAACGCCTACTGGGTTGCAGCCAACAGCGGAGCTCAAGATTCTTCTTGGTGGCAAACACAGAGACCAACCCAGTCTTGCCCTTGACTATGGTAGGAGGCACCTGACCAACCTTCGTTGTCAATGCAGAGTTTCATCTGCACATCCCATAACAAGTCACCGCCATGGTAAAACACACAGATTTACATTAATAGAACAACTAGAGAGTGTATTTTATTTCAGTTTTTCTGCCAATATCCCCACAGCCTTGCTAACCAAGGGATATTATTTTTATCTGAACTGGGCAAGCCTCCCCCTTATCATTTTTACTGTAACAGGTAAAGCATTTTTCACCTTTCCTGGAATTTATTTTCAGATACACCTGGTTAAAAATTCCTTTTCCTTCAGGGAGGTCCTCTTTTCTGTTGAATTACAGATAAGCTCAATATTTCAATTACTTGATCATTTTTAACTTTTAGTTTCATTTCTCCTTCTTTAAACGTCTAGATGTTCTAATAAATCTCATCCCAACAAAGATTTTGGTGAATTTGGCATTCTTATTTGTTTTTTTAGTTTGTATTTTAAAGGTTTCAGGATGTTTTCCTGTGTCCAGCAGCTCCCACAACTGTAACAATTTTTTTTCTGAAGTTTAACAAATAAGTTGGTTTTGTATTCACTAAAATTCCACCTCATTTTTCCTAGTCCCTAGTTCACCAGAACCCCTTGATGGTTCTTTAGCTTAGGGCGATCTCGCTTCCAGTGTCCACTTTCCCTACAATATGCACAGTGATCCGATCCCATAGGAGAGGGATTCACTCTTTCACTTCTGCCTGACATTCCTCCTTTCTCTGCCTCATCTCCTCTACCAGTTTAGCACGACCCAGCTCTTCTTCTCTTACATTCTGTACATGTTCCCTGTTCCTTCTATCAACTTTTCTATATCACGCTTACCTAGTAACCCGAACCTTTATCTAGTCCTATTAGATCATCCTGACAAATCTTTCATAACCAACTTTCAAACACCTAAATTTCCCATCAAAGATTCACCTTTATTCTCCTCAGACCCATTCCCTGCCCTAGAGGGGCCGTTACCGGTCCTGTTGTACTGCAAATGCTGCAGCAATTGGGGTGACATTGTCAGGTCCTTCTGCACAGGTATAATTTAGCTTGGTCACACAGGGTGATTTATTTCTCCTTTTTCTCTTTTAATTAACAAATTCATATTTGCAATATATATGGCAAGTATCTGGCAACAAGATGTCCCGTTTCAGAGAATGAAACTCCCTCGTTCCTCCCAGCTACGAGAAAACTTAGTATCTTCTCCATCCACCTTTCTCATGCTGTTGTTCTGTGAGATGGGCCCTAATGTGCTTTCTGTGAGAGACCATATCTCAAACTGACTGTCTCAAAGTTTGTTAGCTGAGCTCCTGCAAGACTTAACAGTTTTGAACAGTTGAGGAGCCAACAGCTGCGTGACATTGGTTTTTGGCCAGGGTCAAGGAAAGGCCACACCACTGTGAGCGATTTGCCTAGAAATGGATGATCACCCCTGCCTATGCAGTAATCGCATGTGCCCCATGGAGGAATGCAGTACATGCTGTTGTCTGGGGAAGGACACTCCTGAACACCCTTGTCGTGGTTTAACCCCGTACGGCAACCAAGCACCACGCAGCCACTCGCTCACTCCCCCCTCACCCAGAGGGATGGGAAGGAGGATTGGAAAGGATTATAAAACTCAAGAGTTGAGATAAGAACAGTTTAATAGGTAAAAGCAAAAGCCGTGCACGCAGACAAAGTGAAGGAAAGAATTCATTCACCACTTCCCATTGGCAGGCAGGTGTTCAGCCATTCCCAGGAAAGCAGGGCTCCATCATGCGTAATGGTTACTCGGGAAGACAAACGCCATCATTCCAAATGTCCCCCCCTTCCTTCTTCTTCCCCCAGTTTATATACTCAGCATGATGTCCCATGGTATGGAATACCTCTTTGGCTAGTTCAGGTCAGCTATCCTGGCTGTGTCCCCTCCCAATTTCCCGTGCCACTCCAGCCCTCTGGCTGGCAAGGCCCAAGGAACTGAAAAGTCCTTTATTTGCTTTAAACATCACCCAGCAACAACTGAAAACATCAGTGTGCTATCAACATTGTTCTCACATCAGAGACAAAACACAGCACTGTACTAACTACTAAGAAGAAAGTTAACTCTATCCCAGGTGAAACCAGGACAACCCTATAAAAGACTGTGCCACCAAACAATAAGTAGCGATCTGGAGACCCCCCCCATCAATGTGAACAGAGACTACTGACCAACAGGACACCTCTGGATCCATGGTGGTGACTATCTCTTGCAATTCTATCCCAACTGCTTGCTAGATTTCCTTCTTTTCTGTCTTTCCCTCTCTTTCCTATCACTATTTTCTTACCACAACACATAAATGTTTTGTTTATATAAGCACACAATAAATTACCTTGGTTAGTGGCCTCTGACCTCTTTTGTGTCTTAATCTCACTCTGAGTATAACAAAGAATCTTCCCAGCTCTGGTCTTCTTGGACCAGAACACAGTAGCCCAGTCAGAGAAAGGGAGTCCCTGCCCAACCCCTGCCCAGGAAGCCTCAACCCCATGGGATGAGGGTGACATCCACCATAGTGAGTCAACAGGAGAGGCTCCCTGAAGCACCTTACAGACTGAGGGGGTAGTGCTGGGGGGCATGGATGTGTTATGGGATGATGAGGAAGAGCATCTTGGAATTGCACAGGACCTATTATGGGATGTTCAGGGGAGAAAGCAAAAGCACAAAAAGGGACAGATCAAGGTGGTTTGAGACAAACGAGGATGGGAAAATAGAGGGATAAGGGGTTAAAAAGAGC
This sequence comes from Falco rusticolus, assembly GCF_015220075.1. Lineage (NCBI taxonomy): Eukaryota > Metazoa > Chordata > Aves > Falconiformes > Falconidae > Falco > Falco rusticolus. The sequence goes on along the minus strand of NW_023618185.1, from coordinate 1,772 downwards.
TGGTCAGTATCCTTGATGCCCTGTGCCTGATCTCCATAGTCTGTCCTGTCCTCTATTAAACTGCACTCTAACTCTTTTCCTGTGCAAGGGGCTCTCTATTCTCTGTATGTGTGTGTATGGGGGGCTGACTGCCAGTAACCTGGGTCAGACCATGTGTCATTAGGCCCGTGTGTCCATGGTGCCAGCAACTGCGGTGAGTGTATGCAAGTCTGTGTGTGGTCACTAATGAGCATCAAGCCAGACTAGCTGGTGAGTAGGTAGAGTGGACTGGGAGCCACATGCTGGGAACAAGGCATTTGGAGGAGGCAGCTACTGGAGGTCCAGGCTATGGGGGCTGGACGCTGACCAAGAAGCCCATTTGCATGTGTGTGTGTCTGAGTGGGAGGCAGCAGGGCCAGCTATGGGGTGGATTGAGCCTCTAAGTCTGGTCATGAAGGGATCCAAAGTGTATATGTGTGCATGTGCATGCTCACACAAATGAGAAAACCAGGGATCCAGGGAACAGCTACTGGATATGTAGCTACTGGGGCATTTAAATCCAGCTACTGGAGGGATTGACAACATATATCTATCTATCTATCTATCTCACTAACTGACCTTCATCCTGATCAGCCAGAGACGGGGAACAGGATGAGGCCAGTGGTGCTGTTTTGTGTTTGCCTGAATACTGAGTGCTTCTGTCTGTGTGACCATGATCATTCACATGCATTTGTGTGTATTGTATGCCCCTATTTGTATGCCTGTGGGGAAGGCATGCTCATGCTGCACACAGAGTAGACTTGATAACATGGAGCTGTGGCAGCCTCACCTCTATCGGGCTCCTCAATTCAGGAGCCCCTGACTGCATGTATGAAAGTACAAAATCCAAGATTACGTGCCAAACTGTATGCATTGTTACACTATATGTAAATGCTTAAGAAAAAAAAAAAGTTACTTCCCTCTGTAAAGTTTGAAGGAAAACTCAAAAGAGAAACTACTATATTGTTTCAAGGCTGAAAATCAATGCAGGAGAATAATAGAAACCATTAGTGCAATCAGTATTCATGTTTTTGGCATTTTTAGTATCCATTACTAACTTAGTGAACTATTTACTCTGTTTTTTGGTTGGTGCTATAGAAGAAACAAGAAAAAAGAATCTGCTGAATCAGATCTTTGGTGGATGCTTTCATCTGAGCTGTAGAGGAGCAATTATTAGCCACCTGCACATCCCGATACAATGCCAGATGGGTTCTGCATTACTGGAACAAGTTACTGTTTATCAAGTAATGGTCCAGGAAAATAGATCCTTGGAAAAGCAAAAAAGTTTTCTTAATAGACAAAGGTATATTTAAGAAGTAACTTGATGGTTATTATTTAATTCCATTAAAAAAATAATACATAAAATGCTATTTTCTTGTGCAAATTATTCACATATGGGAGGGAGAACATTTATTGCTAATCTACATTTACATTTCAAAGAATTATTTGACAAAACTATCAGCACTGTTGATAATTACCTTCCTTGATATCTAAGATTTAATTTTCAGCTTTATATCTTTGCCTAAAATTATACATCCAGTTAGATTTTTTTGTACTGTGTATATATCCCAAGGTAGTCATTATTGGCATTTTGTCAATAGTAGAATGGGATTCTGAGCTCCCATGTGATGACAGAGTATTTAAACTTCACATCCTCACAGATGATCTCTATAGGTACCTCCCTCAATTTTTAGGGTATGTAGCTCTGAATTTTGAGGATAGATTAGTAGGAGCGCGGAATATTCTCAACTGAA
>NW_023618184.1:0-30087 GCF_015220075.1 Falco rusticolus | reverse complement strand
CTCTGCTGGGCAGCAAACCCCCCACACAGGGCTCCCATCCCTGGGTACCGGTGTCCGTGTGACAAGCCTGCCCTTGGCCCTGGTGCCACCCCTGAGGTGCTGCAGCCCACATGGCCCCAGAGCCCACCGCCTGGGGCGCGGGCAGCAGGAGCCCCCTGTGCCACCACAGAGCTGTGACATCAGTGCCGTAAGCGCTGAGGAGGGGCAGGGCAGCTCCCACGCCTTTGGTGGGGGATGGAGACACAAGGTCTGTAGGGGAGACCTACAGGAAAGATGAGGGGAGGGGGACGCTCTGTGTGAGGTCAGGGCAGCTCAGATACATGGAGCTCTTGTATTGGACAGGCAATGAGGTTGGGTGAGAGCTTGAGTGTGGATCAAAGGGGAGAGCAGCCAGGGTGGCACTGAGGGAGGAATTAGTTGTGGTTTTGCCCAGTCCAGCACCCAAATCCTTTTATATGCAATATCCCTGTGGTCACTGGGGGTCAGCTGCCCCAGCTCCTTGCGTCCCCCCAGTCTCCTTGTAGCGCAGGCAGAGTGTGAGAAAGAGAAGCCTTGGTGATTACTCTGCAGCGGTGGCCAAAACACTGGTGCGTGGCCAGCGCTGCCTTAGGAAGAGATGCAAAGCACAGCACCAGAAGCGCTGCTGTGAAGAAAATGCACTCCATGCCAGCCTGAGCCAGGACAGAGTGACAGGTCATACAGTCAGGGTGAGGCATGAACAATGTCTGCTTGAAATGACCTGAGGAAACCTGTGGATCACAGAGCCTGTCTCTTCTGGGGGAATCCGTCTCCTTGGTGATCACTGCACAGGTAAGCAAGGATGCCAGGAGCCCAGGGGCTTGTGGGTCAGTTCCCCAGACCAACCAGGCCACCCACTCTGATGCTCATCTGCACCTGGGACTCCCCAAAGACAACAATCTGCTCAGGGATTTGAAGACCAGTGCCACCTTGCTTCTAGTAGTGTGCAGTTGTGGTGTCCCTGATGGCCAGGCATGTGTGGAAGGAGAGCAGCAGAGCACAGCCCAGGACAGGAGGGAAGGAGAACCTGGCCTGCTGAGGGCACTGGCAGGTGGGATCCCATGGGGGCAGGGCCCTGAGAGCATCCCTAGGCCTTCCTGGCCCTGACCAGCCTCACCTGGGGCCTCCACCCAAAGCTTTGTCCATGGCTTCGGGGGGCCATTGAAGCCAGGCAAGAGATTCAGCCCCAGCATGATCTATGCCGTAGGTGTGCAGGTCACCTTAGAGAGGCGTGTGGGTCTCCTTAGGGTCACAACAACAGGCACAGCTTTGCCTGCCCATGGACCTTGTTGGTTCGGAATGTCAGCATCACTTCCCAGCATATTCTGAATGGGGTTTGCCAAAGATATGAAACCGTGGCCCTCCAAGTCCTGGGGACTTTCTGTTGCCTCCCTTCCTTCCTCAACTCCCTCCGAATTATACACATCTTCCTTGCTGTCAAGGCTTGTCTCTGGCCAAAAGCCCAGCAGCCACCCAGCCGCTCCCTCCCCCCTTCCCTCCACAGTCAGGGCCCAAAAATGAACACAGTCACGGACAGGGGGTCTAACGAGGGATGAGCGTGGGGACACAATCACTTCCCTCACTCTCTTGGCAAGGCACCTCTTCGTACGCTCCAGGGCCCTGCTGGCTGCCTCTGCTACCAGGTCACGGGCTGGGATTGTGTTTTGCCTTCTGTCCCCCAGCACCACCAGGGCCTTTTCTGCACAGACACTGCCCAGCCAGGCAGGTCCCAGGCCCTGCAGCTGCAGGGTGTTAGTCCATGCGAGGGAGGTGCAGGCTCTGCCCTTGGTCCGTCCTGCATCTGTGCAGCTCCTGCCAGGGCGGCCACCCCACCTGCCAGGGTTCCCCTCCATGGCATCCCTAGGGCACAGGGATGCTCCTCTCAGTTTGGTGCCACCGACAGACACTGTGAGAGTTGCCTCCACTGGGTCATGTGTACAGCTCTTAAACTGTAAGCAGGAGAGTCCCCTGTGCTGCCCACACTGCCCCAGTATGTCCCAGTGGCCTCCAGGTGGGGTGTGAGCCCTTCCCCACTGCTCTCTCAGCCTGACCATCCAGCTGGTGTTTTACTCATCTCTTTCTGTTCGCACCCAGAGTGTCATGGCCTCACTCGGGCAGAACACTGAGGGAGACCATGACAACAGTTTTGCTGAAGCTGAGGGAAATGACATCCACTGTGGAGCTCCTCACGCACAACTGCAGGCTGTCAGGTTGGTGAGGCAGGAGTTACCCTTGGGAAATCCACCTGGACAGTTACCCGCTCAGGTGCCAGAAATGTCACCCAAGGCGACTCTAACTGGTGGCACACCCCTCACCATGGGGGTTTGAGCAGCCTGTGGTTCCCCGAGCTGCACTTATGGACTCCTTCCAAGACAGATGCAACACTTACTTGTCCTTTCTCACAAGTGATCTCTGCCAATTCAAGGAGCTTTCAAAAGCGATACCTCAAGGAAATATTGATTTTATACCAGAACTTCACCATTATTATTAGTTATACCACGCCCTTATTTTCTCTCATCTTTAACATATTTGCACCTGAGCAGGAGACAGTGACGGCTTCTGAAGTCATCTTTTCAGCAGACTGTCTCAGCAAGGCTCTTTCAGTTATTCACCTGTTTTCTCCTCCCTTTACTCTTTGGTCTTTTCGGTACCTCTCACCTGTGCTGCTGTTTTTACTTCAGGAAGGAAAAGCTTGCATGTCTTCCTGCAGCCGAACTGTCTCCTTACCCAACTCTCCCCTTGTGTTTAGATCTATATTTCTGTATCTAGCACCTAAAAGATTTCTCATGAGAGTGTCCCTTGCGGAAAGGCACCTCATCAGAGACAGCTTGGACTCGGCATATGCTTGTGGAGGGTGTTGGCTTATTTATGCCACTTGATCATTCTTCACATTGCTTGCAGATTTGAATAATTCTTCTGTACCGGTGTGCAGCCAGTCCTCTAAGGCAAATTGGTGGGGATGGTGCAGAGGAGCTGCAGCACCCACCTGCAGAATTGAGGGGAGAAGTCTGACGTAAGGAGAAGGGATGTGAGTCCCAGGGGACAATGAGAAAAAGGGTGGTCTTGGGGACAGTCAGAGCAAGGTTGTCCATCCGGTGTCAGACCTCAAGGGACTGCGTTTCCTACCAGTCCAGAACTGCTGAGGAGATCCTCTGCATCATTATCACTTGGAGAATGCTGCTAGAACCTCCCCTCTAGCCTAAAAAGTAGCAAAATATAACCTATGAAATAAATAAAGGAATTATCATCTGGTGCGCTTCAAAGTCTTCCCTTTTAACTACACCATGAAAAAGCTCATTTGAGCTACACAGGTCTTCAACATCTGAAGGAAATTATAAAACTGTAAATAACTTCTTTAAGGCACTTGGGGCTCCTTCCATGAACCTGAGATACTGAGAGAAGACTGAACAAACCACTCAAGGAATGCAAGTCAGAAGAAACACTCAAAATGCCATGAAGCATGAATGGGTCCCGCTGAGGGCCATTGCTGACAAAGCGTCCCCATGGACTCGTTAGAGTAGCTAATTAGAGGCCAGAACTTCAGGTAGCCAAAGGTACTGTGTCGGTGGCTGCAATGCTGCAAAACACATTTGGATTTTTTTATGAAGCAGAAAGACCCAGCCCTGACCCCCAGGCTCTTGGAGGGCAGAACATAAGAGCCTCCAAATCAAGTTTCCTGTCACAGCCCTTGATGACATGGGCAACTGCCATTGCCAGGGGGACAGAGGCCTCAGCCCCCTGTGGGGCCATTCAGCCTTGCTGCAGCCCTGGGCCATCTCCACTGCAAGTTGCCTTACACTGTCCATGTGGCACCTCTTTCCACTCTGGGGGTTGGACTCTTCCTTGCTTTCCCACCCAGCCCTCACACCCGCATTTCTCTGCCTTTTCTGAAGTTTCTCCCCTCATCCCTGCTTGTTCCTTGAGACTTAAAGCCATGGGACAAGCCAGGCTGCCTCTGGGTGAACTCTGGCATCAGAGGGCAAACCTCAGAGAATACCTCAGTTGTTGTGTATAATTAGGTCAAAGTGGGAGAATTTCTAGAGATATAAAAGAAATTTGGAAGCATCCTAATATTTGTCATGAGTCCCAGGAAGTTCACACCTTCTATGAAATTGAAGAGATTTGGAATATGCTGACGTCCTGGTTTCCTGATTTACAGCTATGGGTTAAGAAGTTCATCTCCAGATGCCTTTCTCCTCTTCCTCTGTGATTACTCCAATCCATTCTACCTATGTAGCTTCTGCTTTAAGGTTCAGAGTGGAAAAATTGGACTGTCTTTCAGTAGTGTCTCTAATATTCCCTATGGGCAACTCTTCAGTTGTGGCAATTAACCTCATGGGGATTTGCCAAGTGAAGGACAGCAATGGCACAGCAACTTCCAGCTTCCCCATGGGGCTGCAAGGAGGCAACGATGCCCCCGTGCCGTGAGGACATCATGTCTTGACATGACCCTCAGAGGCAGAGACAGCTGCCACAGCCAAGGGGACACAGACCTGGGTTCTACTGGTGCCTTCCAGCCTTGACAGCACCCTTTGCCCTCTCCACCACAGGCTGTCCTACATGGTTGGAGCCCTGCCCCTGTTTCCCTGCAGGCTGTAGGCACCATCTCGCTGCCCTGCCTTGCTCTCACCCCAACATTGCCATACCTTCGCTGAGGTACCTCCACTCTCACCGGCTGTTCCTTGAAACACAAACCATGGGCTGATCCAGGCTCCCTCTGGCTGAGCTCTGGCACCGCAGCAGGACCCTTGCAGTGACAGTTCTTCCTCCCGATAGCCACTCTCCATTTGCAACATTACACTTTGTGAAATCTTTTCCCCTCTCCTCTTTCTTCCCACTACCCAGAAAGGCTTTACCACCTCAGGAACTGCCTTCCAAGCAGGGAACATAACTCAATAGCTATTTTTGGTGGTCTTTCCCCTCAAAAAAGTGAAGTCACCTCCACATGGTCTTCTAAACCACATGGCTGCTGCTGGCCTTTTAGCTTCTCCCAGAGACGTGACCAAGCCACATGCCTGCTGCTGTCCTCTCATGTCCACAGGCAAAATGGACATGACAGCCTGTACCCCAGCCCTTCTCCTGGATGGGGCCTATGGGGTCCCTTGGCAGAGGGACTGTCCCAGCCACGTTCCTGATGCTGGCCTGTCACCTCCAGAGACAGAACTGACCTCACAGGCCCCTTCACAGCCAGGCATGTCCTCCTGCATGAGGAGTTCCTGAGAATCAGCTGTCCTCCTCATAACACACCCCTCTGTCACCCTCATTCTAACCCATGACCTGGCCACAGAAAAGCAGCCTTGTTTCTTTCAGATTTTTCAAATGCATTTCCCACAAGCCATTTGAGTGGAGAAACATTCTTCACATGAACTTCCGTAGTTGTGTTGACATACACATGATATATGATCTTTCATATATATGGCTTTTTTTTCCAGGTTGGACTGACCGCTGGAGATCATCGAATCCAGCCCTCCAACTGAGGCAGGGTCAGCTAGAGCAACTTGCTCAGTAACTGGTCTAGGTAGGCTTGCAATATCATAGAAGCATAGGAACAGAGAATCATTTAGGTTGAAAAAGACCTTAATGATAATCAAATCCAACCGTTACCACAGGACGGCCAATCCCATCACTAAATCATGTCCCGAAGCACTGCATCTATGTACTTTTGAAACACCTCCAGGGCTGCTGATTCCCCCAGCTCCCTGGACAGCCTGTTCCAATGCCTGACCATCCTTGCAGTGAAGATGTTTTTCCTCATATCCAATCTAAAGCTCTCTTGGTGTAAATTGAGGCATATTCCTCTTGTTCTGTCACTTCTTACCTGGGAGAAGAGACCTACCCCACCTTTCAGGTCTACAACCCAACCTTTCAAGTCTACAACATCCTTTCAGGCAGAAAGATCCCCCCTGTGGTTCCTCTTCTCCACACTGTACAACCTAAGTCCCCTCAGGTGCTCTTCAACAGTGCAGGGCTCCAGACCCTTCACCACCTTTGTTGCCCTTCTCTGGACATACTAAAACACCTCAACATTACTGTTGAAGTGAGGGGCCCAAAATGGAAACACAGTGTTCAAGGTGTGGCTTCAGCAGTGCCGAGTACAGGGGGTCCATCACTGCCCTGGTCCTGCTGGCCACACTGTTTCTGATAGCAGACACGATGATATGGGCCTTCTTGGCCACCCGGGCACACTGCTGGCTCATGCTCAACCATCTGTCAACCCGCACCCTCAGGGTACTTCCCCACCAGGCTGCCTTCCAGCCACTCTGGCCCAAGCCTGTAGCGTTGTGGGGGGCTGTTGTGACCCACGTACAGAACTGGCACTTCTCCTGGTTGAACTTCATACAACTGGACTCATCCAAATGATCCAACCCGTGCAGATCCCTCTGCAGAGGTTTACTGCCCTCATGGAGATCAACACTGCCACCCAATTTGGTGTTGTATGCAAACTCACTGAGGGTGCACTCAAGCCAGATCATTAATAAAGTTCTGAAGCAAGACTGGCCCCAACACTGAGCCCTGGGGAACACCACTCCTTATGGGCCGTCGTCACCCGAATTCACTCCATTTACTCCCCCTCTTGGGGCTTGGCTGTCCAGCCAGCTCAAACCCAGCGTGGAGAACACCCACCGAAGCCATGAGCAGCCAGTTTCTCCAGGAGAATGCAGTGGGAGATGCAGCCAAAAGGCTTTCCTAAGGTCCAGTTAGACAGCATCCACAGCCTTTCCCTCATCCACTAGGCAGGTCATCTTGTCCCAGCAGGAGATCAGATTCCTCACAAAGGACCTGCCTTTCATACATCCATGCTGGCTGGTCCTGACCTCCTGGTTATCCCGAACCTCCCTCCTACCCTTCTTGTAGGTGGGCAGCACGTGACTAACATTCAGCCTTCTTGGACCTCCCCAGTTAGCCAGCACTGTTGAAAGTCATCGCTGTGGTGAGGCAATAGAGAAACAGACCAATGATTTTCAGAGTGTCCCTGCCTCACGGGATGTCCATGGTCAAGGACACAATCAAAAGCACAGAGGGGCTGAGCTGGGCTCTGTGAGCGCTGGCAGGGAAGAGCCCTGGGGCCAGAGAAAGAGCAGCTGGCAGGGACAGCTGCAGGCAGCAGAGCCCTGGGCAGGGAGGGGGGGAGATGCTGAGGGGGACCCTGATGCAGGGCAGATAGGGGCACCTCCTGGCCATGGTCTGCCGTGCAGGTGCCTTCCCTGAGCAACACACCTCTGCTCTCCTCTCCCACCCAGCACAGCCTTTAGACCGTTGGTTCCATGTGTTTCAACAGCTCCTGGTCCAGCAGAGCAGCAGAAGGGATGAAGTGCATCTCTCCTGCTGCCACGGTGCCATTTCTCGCTGAGCACAGCCTGAGGGTGACTGCCCTGCACTGCTGCTGTGTGGGAGGTGGTGTGCCGGGCTGGGGAAGGGGAAGGAGTTCCCGAGTGTCCCTTTGTCTCTCTCCTGGCCTTGCTCAGATGCTATTGGCATTGCAGACAGGCTCTCTGGCAAGAGGGGTTTCAGCTGCCGGCTCAGGCGCAGAGCTTGTGGGTCCTCCTGTGCAGACATGTCCTCAGCAAGGAGGTGTCCCAGCTTTCCCCAAACCTGTGATGCTGTGGGCAATGCAGTCTGTGAGGCTGGGGAAGGAGCTGAGTCTCCTGCAAGAACTTGCCATGGTCAAGACACTTGACTACCTACTTCGGGTGTCCACCCAAGCTGTATGTGCCTGCCAGGGCACACAGTGAGCCCTGGGTGTCCTTGGATAGCAGTGTGGTGCTGAGCCTTCGGTAAGGGATGAGGCATTCTGTTCTCTGCAGTGGATCCCTCTGCTCTCAGCAGTGCCTGGCTGCTTGTCAGGGTAACATGGCAGTGTGATCACTCTCCATCTAAGAAAGGAGCAATTGCCGGGCAGCTGGGAAGGAGAGGGATGGAGAGAGCAGAGTCCCTGCCTCTGCCCTCAGGCACAGACAGTGCCGTTGCCTCTCAGCACTCACTCTGCTCTCCCTGAGCACAGCACAAAGCCCTCCTGACCTGACTCTGGCCATGGCCGTTGCTCAGCACGGGCAGAGCCGATGCTGACAGGCCCTTCTGCGCTGGGAGCAGTTTGGGCTGAGCCAGTGCAAGGCCAGGACTGGCCCCTGCCCCCACGGTTCCCATGAAGCCCCTGCTGCAGAGCAGGGCTCACTGCTGGGCAGCCAGCGGGCACAGCCCCTGCTCCTCACAGCACACTCGGCCAGCACTCAGCACAGCTCCAGCCACGGCTCTGCAGGGAGCTCTCCTAGGAACGGCAGAGGGGGGGACATGGGGCAGCGGGGGCGCATCTAGGAGAAACGGCTTTCACTTGGCTTAACAGAAGAATTGCCTGACTTGTCACTACTTTTCCTCCTTGAGCAGGTTCCCATGCCCAGAGGCAGCAGATGTCCAACAGCAGCTCCATCACCCACTTCCTCCTCCTGGCATTGGCAGACACGCGGGAGCTGCAGCTCTTGCACTTCTGGCTCTCCCTGGGCATCTACCTGGCCTCCCTCATGGCCAACGGACTCATCATCACTGCTGTAGTATGTGACCACCACCTGCACACCCCCATGTACTTCTTCCTCCTCAACCTCTCCCTCCTCGACCTGGGCTCCATCTCCACCACTCTCCCCAAAGCCATGGCCAACTCCCTCTGGGACACCAGGGACATCTCCTACTCAGGATGTGCTGCACAGCTCTTCCTGATTGTCTTTTTCCTTTCAGCAGAGTGTTCTCTCCTCACCGTCATGGCCTATGACCGCTACGTGGCCATCTGCCAGCCCCTGCACTACGGGACCCTGCTGGGCAGCAGAGCTTGTGTCCACATGGCAGCAGCTGCCTGGGCCAGTGGGTTTCTCTGTGCTGCGCTGCACACGGCCAATACACTGTCACTGCCGCTCTGCCACGGCAATGCCCTGGGACAGTTCTTCTGTGAAATCCCACAGATCCTCAAGCTCTCCTCCTCGCACACCTACCTCAGGGAAGTGGGGCTAATTGTGGCTGGTGCCTCTTTATTCTTTGGGTGTTTTGTTTTCATTGTTCTGTCTTACATGAAGACCCTGGGAGGATAAGGAGGGTGAATAGATAACAACCAACAGAATGAGTCTGGCCGAGAAAAGGTAAGAAGATGAGGAACAGATGGTGCCAAGGGGAAGTAACACTTTGCTGTTAATTCATGAGTGTAAAAATTTACTTAAAGTGTCCTTTGTTTGTAGTTAACCAAACAGGGATTGCCTGGCATGTAATGCTTAGCTTAAGTGACAGAGAAGGGGGGGGTAAGAGATAGGGTAGAGTTTAACGATTATGATAGTTTGCTTAGCTGTTTAGGGTAAAGTTGTAAGATTTAACGATTGTAATAGTCTGCTTAGCTGTTTAGGGTAAAAGTTGTAAAGTTTAATGACTATGATAGTCTGTTTAGCTGTTTGCCAAATCTTACACGGTTTGCTTGGGTGCTGTGACAAGGTGTACGGGAGTAAAGGGCTTCATGACCATATAAGTCCAGCTTTATGACCATATAAGTCCAAAGAAAGATTACAGCCTTGCAAGAACAAGCCAAAGCCGGTTCTGCGGTTTGGACAAAGAGCAGGACGTTACTGAGCCTGCGCCAGGTGTGGGGGCAACTAGCGGTCACGAGGAAGACTCACCTGCCTTCATCCTCAGGACCCCTGACGACCACCACCAGGGGACACTGCGCAAACTCAGTTGAGAGAAAAATATGGAAATGACTCGCAGAGCTAATTTTAATACAAAGCGGGGATAGGTAATGCATATATAGGCGTGTTACGACATAGTTATGAATATGTAATGAGTTGCCTTATAAATTCGCGCAAGTTTTCGCGCCAGGCGCGCACGATTTTTGGCGGGACTACCCCTGTGCTGCCAGCGCTGATTAAACATACCTACTTTACAATCTTACGGATTGTGGAGTCCGTTTTCCGCGCGTCATGAGGAACCAATCTGTTTAAAGCACGCGACCTCTGATAACATAAATAAACTCGTGCTTCTGCACAATAAGTCGGCATTTGCTAGCATCAAACAGCGTCCTGTCTATCCATCGCAGCAAACTGGAGACCCCGACGTGATGGGTTTATGAACCGCCAGGCTGAGCGGCAGGCTGCAAGTCCCACAGAACGTTGAATGAGCTGCTGAAAGGTAGCAGGAACCGGCAAATGAAGTCCCTCTGGAACTGAGAGATGAGCTGTGGGAAACATGGGAATCAAGTGTCTTCCCCTGTGAGGGATGTATATGGACTCATAAAGGGTCTTCTAGTCAGATCCGGGAGCCCATGCCTCAGTCTCCCCAAATGGTGACCCCTATGGTGGTGTTCCCAAGCCTTGGAAGAATAAGGACGGAACTGGTCGATAAAAAAGCCAGCTCGTGGAAGAGGGCTGCGTTCCGGAGGAGACGGCTTGGCTGAACGATCGTCTTGCTGTCCGGACCAGGCGGACAACCTAAACCCCGAGGATAACACCTGTATGCATCGCGACAGGTGAGCAGCCAAGAAACTTTAGAGACTTGGAAAGAATGAAAGTGTGTACATACAGCAGCCAATTGTATGATGCTGCCGTGGAGGGGAACTCCGTGTCGGGAATGCATTTAACATCTTGGTGGCAAATTCTGACTACTCTTTGCCAAGTGTAGACTAATTCTACTAACGGTGCCAAAACAGAGGAGGCTGTAAATTCCACTGACAGCGAGACTCTTCTCAAGACACCGTCAGCGATGGCGATTCTGTCCACACCTTCTCTGCCCAAAAAGCTTCCTCCTGTCACTGACTGCAGCGACCCTCACAACACAGGACCAAGCACAGGAACAGGACAACTCGGAGAATGATTCCATTGGCACTGATAAACCTTTTGATCCAGGTCCTATAGATCTGGAAAAGGAGCTAGACCTTTCCCCCATCCCCTTGTCTCTCCCGATTTATTGACTGTACTTTCGGGGAGGGTGAAAGGGGGTCTGAGGGATTGGTGGCAGGAATGCAAGTGGGAAACACTTCAGTGATGGGTTTGGGGAGTCGCTAGGGCATGTTCAGTATTTTGTCAGACAAATCAACCTGCAGAGTGGCAGCCTGTGCAATACGAGGCTGTTACAGAGTTAAGCAAAGCAGTGCGGGAAGGGAGGATTCATAATGCATTTGCTATGTCCCTTCTTGAAGTGATGGCAGAGCCTTATACACTCACACGGCATGATTGGAAGTTACTGCTTTGTATGGTACTGACTGATACAGTATATGATGTGGTTATCTGATTTTTGTGAGCTGTGTGTAGTGGCCTTGACTGAAAACCTTAATCGGGGAATTGCTGTTAACTATGAGCAGTTAGCTGGAGCAATTAACTGTGCCGATTCTGTGACCCAGGCAAGGTATCCCAGGGACAACTGTTTGCAAATGAAGGAATGGCTATTAAGGCAGTCAGGGTGCGGGAGTCTTGCCACAGTCTTGCAGGGTCCTAGAGAGTCACTAACTTTAATACTAACTTGATTGATCGGCTTCAGAATATTTTGCAGCAAGTCGAACATCAGGAAGCTCAAGGGTTGCTTTTAAAACAACGAGCTGTGATAATGTCAATGAAAACTGTAAACGGGCAACTTTCACAATCGCAACCCCAACATGTGTCAAATGATTGTAAAGCAGAACTCACAGCAGACTGTAATTCTCAGGCTGAGTTCTGGAATGCAACATAACACATTTTTGCTTCTCTAATCTCTTCTGTAAGAATAGTACACGCTCTTAACTTGCTTAGTAAATTAGGCTGCTAGCTTGCTAAAAAAAGTAATACCACAAATACTATTTTTTTCCTGGCTTATTAACGGATGTTGATTCTGTCCATCATATGTCGCTACAGAACCGAGTTGCTATTGATTTTTATTATTAGCACAGGGACACAAGTGTGAAGACTTTGATAGGATGTGTTACGTGAATCTGAGTGACCACTGTGAATTAATTTACAAAAGTATACAAAACTTAAAAGCCTTAAAACAAAGATCTGCAACAGAGCCAGGGGCGGGAGGCCTTTGGTCTCTTCTCACGGCTGGGAAACTTTGGGCCATGACTCAAAAGTATTACAGGATTTATTATAATTATCTTTAACCACCTTATTGATGTTTGCCTTATGTCTCCCATACCTTTTTTTCCTGTATTCAGTGTTTAGTTGATTGTAACATAAATCAGGTCATGGTCACCCAGCTACACACAACCTTTGCCTTGTCGCAATTAACAAGCAAAAAAGAGGAGGATAGAGAATGTCTGAAGAGAGATATAGGAGAGGAAGCTGGAGAATATTTGACCTAACAAGAGATGAGAGAACAGCTGGGTATTGTGAAGGAGACTAGGAAAGATAAACATGGTTATCTAGTGTTTAATAGGTGTCTGCACACTTGTAGAGATAGACAGCTATGTAACTGCATGAACGATTTCTGCCCTGAGCCTGGTGGAGCATACAGCTGCGGTTTGTGTCCGGGCTCAGATGTAAATAGGGGCTTCTCTGTTATGGTAAAAGTGTTTCTCTTTGCATAAAAAAGAGAGGGAATGAAGGGAATGACCCCAGAGGTATGTTCAGAGAAGGCATGCGATGTTTCGAACATTTTGACTGAACCAGTTCTTGTTTGGTGTGCCCTTCCACCTATGTATAATGTTAATCCAAAAGAAGCTGATATTGTTTACACTTTGTCGATAATTGTCTTTCTGTAGATACTAATGTAGTAGGAGGCTATGATGGGAACGTATCGCAGCGGTTCTTCTCTTATCCAGAGTAACAGCAGGGAAAGCATTAAAGAGTTAAATCACCTTGTTTGGTAGGCAGTTCAGAATGTGAGTCAAAATTGCCACTGCTTTTTGGTGTTGGTTCAAGGACATGGCTGTGAGGATTTTGATGGTATGTGCTGCGTGCATTTTAGGCGCCCCATTGCAGCAACATGTTATCAAAATCTGAGAAAATGTCAGCCTTTTTGGCATCCATTCACTCAGTTGGCAGTATTGTTTTTTTGCTATTGCCTTGGTTGCTGTCATGTTTGCAAGGGCCCTGCGAACATGGCAAACCTGGTACTAGCTGTTCCAAAGCAAAAAGGGGAAATTGTAAAACTGTACGGAACAAAGACAGTGGGTTATTTTGACATTGATAATGTGTCTTAGTTGGTTTTTTATTTGTTCTATTACTTGTGCCTTGTTTTTGCTCGGTTTCAGGGGTTCTTTTGTGCAACAGGAAGGGGGAGATGCAGGAGCGGGCTGGAAACTAGGACCACGCGTGGCAATCAGTTAGCTGAGGGGAATGTGCTCGAGCTTGTCTAGACAACAATTAACATGATGAGGCATGTTTGCAGAGCACAGGGGAGCGGGAGACGGATGGCGCCAAGGATGGCGCCAAGGAAAGGTAACACCTTGCGGTTAATTGCTGGTAGTTAACCACCAATCAGGGATTGCCTAGTATGCAAGGCTTAGCTTCAAGAACCAATTAGTTTAAAACGTGCAGCCAGCTCAAGCCGGTTGTACAAGGCCTTGGCTGGGTAGGTTTGGAATATGTCAAGGGGTGGACATTCCATAACCACTCTTGGCAACTACCTGCTGTGGTTGAACATCCTCAGTTCAAAAAGTGATACCTTGGCTCACATGGAATGCTGCATACATTAATAAGACTCTCAGAGGCTTTTCTTCTCCAGACTGAACAGTTGTAGATCTCTCACCCTGTCTTCCTGGGAGACACGTTCCAGTCCCTTCAAGAAGCTTGGTGGCCTTTTGCAGGACTTTAGTAGGTCAACAACTCCGTTGCTCTGGGAAGCCCAGCCCTGGACACGGCCCTCCAGATGTGGCCTCAGCAGTGCTGAGAGGAGGGGAAGGGTCACCTCCCCCCATCGGCCAGCGATGCTTTTCCTAATGCAGCCCAGGGGGCCGTTGGCCTTTGCCATGAGGGTGCATCAATGGCTCCTGCTCAGCTGCTTGTCCTCTGGCACCCAAAGGTCCTTCTCTGCAGAGCTGCTCTCTGGCCGGCCTGCCACCAGCAGGATAGCCCCAGGAGGGCTGGATCACGGGCTGGCCTCCCCCAGGGGCTCGCTCAGCACCAGCAGCAGCATCTTGCCCATCCTGGAGATGAGCTTCAGCTCTGGCACAGGCCGCAGGGTGCTACAGAGTCACCTGGGAGAGCAAAGCCCTCTCCTGCCAGGGCTGCGCAGCCCAGGCCTGTTGCCCTCTGGCCTCGGGGACTGCAGCCCTTGCTCTCGTGGTGGGAACGTCCTTCATCCTTCTGCTGCCCCCTGCCACCCGCTCCAGCATCCTCTGCTGGGCAGCAAACCCCTCCCACACAAGGGCTCCCATCCCTGGGTACCGGTGTCCGTGTGACAAGCCTGCCCTTGGCCCTGGTGCCACCCCTGAGGTGCTGCAGCCCACATGGGCCCCAGAGCCCACCGCCTGGGGCGCGGGCAGCAGGAGCCCCCTGTGCCACCACAGAGCTGTGACATCAGTGCCGTAAGCGCTGAGGAGGGGCAGGGCAGCTCCCACGCCTTTGGTGGGGGATGGAGACACAAGGTCTGTAGGGGAGACCTACAGGAAAGATGAGGGGAGGGGGACGCTCTGTGTGAGGTCAGGGCAGCTCAGATACATGGAGCTCTTGTATTGGACAGGCAATGAGGTTGGGTGAGAGCTTGAGTGTGGATCAAAGGGGAGAGCAGCCAGGGTGGCACTGAGGGAGGAATTAGTTGTGGTTTTGCCCAGTCCAGCACCCAAATCCTTTTATATGCAATATCCCTGTGGTCACTGGGGGTCAGCTGCCCCAGCTCCTTGCGTCCCCCCAGTCTCCTTGTAGCGCAGGCAGAGTGTGAGAAAGAGAAGCCTTGGTGATTACTCTGCAGCGGTGGCCAAAACACTGGTGTGTGGTCAGCGCTGCCTTAGGAAGAGATGCAAAGCACAGCACCAGAAGCGCTGCTGTGAAGAAAATGCACTCCATGCCAGCCCGAGCCAGGACAGAGTGACGGGTCATACAGTCAGGGTGAGGCATGAACAATGTCTGCTTGAAATGACCTGAGGAAACCTGTGGATCACAGAGCCTGTCTCTTCTGGGGGAATCCGTCTCCTTGGTGATCACTGCACAGGTAAGCAAGGATGCCAGGAGCCCAGGGGCTTGTGGGTGAGTTCCCCAGACCAACCAGGCCACCCACTCTGATGCTCATCTGCACCTGGGACTCCCCAAAGACAACAATCTGCTCAGGGATTTGAAGACCAGTGCCACCTTGCTTCTAGTAGTGTGCAGTTGTGGTGTCCCTGATGGCCAGGCATGTGTGGAAGGAGAGCAGCAGAGCACAGCCCAGGACAGGAGGGAAGGAGAACCTGGCCTGCTGAGGGCACTGGCAGGTGGGATCCCATGGGGGCAGGGCCCTGAGAGCATCCCTAGGCCTTCCTGGCCCTGACCAGCCTCACCTGGGGCCTCCACCCAAAGCTTTGTCCATGGCTTCGGGGGGCCATTGAAGCCAGGCAGGAGATTCAGCCCCAGCATGATCTATGCCGTAGGTGTGCAGGTCACCTTAGAGAGGCGTGTGGGTCTCCTTAGGGTCACAACAACAGGCACAGCTTTGCCTGCCCATGGACCTTGTTGGTTCGGAATGTCAGCATCACTTCCCAGCATATTCTGAATGGGGTTTGCCAAAGATATGAAACCGTGGCCCTCCAAGTCCTGGGGACTTTCTGTTGCCTCCCTTCCTTCCTCAACTCCCTCCGAATTATACACATCTTCCTTGCTGTCAAGGCTTGTCTCTGGCCAAAAGCCCAGCAGCCACCCAGCCGCTCCCTCCCCCCTTCCCTCCACAGTCAGGGCCCAAAAATGAACACAGTCACGGACAGGGGGTCTAACGAGGGATGAGCGTGGGGACACAATCACTTCCCTCACTCTCTTGGCAAGGCACCTCTTCATACGCTCCAGGGCCCTGCTGGCTGCCTCTGCTACCAGGTCACGGGCTGGGATTGTGTTTTGCCTTCTGTCCCCCAGCACCACCAGGGCCTTTTCTGCACAGACACTGCCCAGCCAGGCAGGTCCCAGGCCCTGCAGCTGCAGGGTGTTAGTCCATGCGAGGGAGGTGCAGGCTCTGCCCTTGGTCCGTCCTGCATCTGTGCAGCTCCTGCCAGGGCGGCCACCCCACCTGCCAGGGTTCCCCTCCATGGCATCCCTAGGGCACAGGGATGCTCCTCTCAGTTTGGTGCCACCGACAGACACTGTGAGAGTTGCCTCCACTGGGTCATGTGTACAGCTCTTAAACTGTAAGCAGGAGAGTCCCCTGTGCTGCCCCACACTGCCCCAGTATGTCCCAGTGGCCTCCAGGTGGGGTGTGAGCCCTTCCCCACTGCTCTCTCAGCCTGACCATCCAGCTGGTGTTTTACTCATCTCTTTCTGTTCGCACCCAGAGTGTCATGGCCTCACTCGGGCAGAACACTGAGGGAGACCATGACAACAGTTTTGCTGAAGCTGAGGGAAATGACATCCACTGTGGAGCTCCTCACGCACAACTGCAGGCTGTCAGGTTGGTGAGGCAGGAGTTACCCTTGGGAAATCCACCTGGACAGTTACCCGCTCAGGTGCCAGAAATGTCACCCAAGGCGACTCTAACTGGTGGCACACCCCTCACCATGGGGGTTTGAGCAGCCTGTGGTTCCCCGAGCTGCACTTATGGACTCCTTCCAAGACAGATGCAACACTTACTTGTCCTTTCTCACAAGTGATCTCTGCCAATTCAAGGAGCTTTCAAAAGCGATACCTCAAGGAAATATTGATTTTATACCAGAACTTCACCATTATTATTAGTTATACTACGCCCTTATTTTCTCTCATCTTTAACATATTTGCACCTGAGCAGGAGACAGTGACGGCTTCTGAAGTCATCTTTTCAGCAGACTGTCTCAGCAAGGCTCTTTCAGTTATTCACCTGTTTTCTCCTCCCTTTACTCTTTGGTCTTTTCGGTACCTCTCACCTGTGCTGCTGTTTTTACTTCAGGAAGGAAAAGCTTGCATGTCTTCCTGCAGCCGAACTGTCTCCTTACCCAACTCTCCCCTTGTGTTTAGATCTATATTTCTGTATCTAGCACCTAAAAGATTTCTCATGAGAGTGTCCCTTGCGGAAAGGCACCTCATCAGAGACAGCTTGGACTCGGCATATGCTTGTGGAGGGTGTTGGCTTATTTATGCCACTTGATCATTCTTCACATTGCTTGCAGATTTGAATAATTCTTCTGTACCGGTGTGCAGCCAGTCCTCTAAGGCAAATTGGTGGGGATGGTGCAGAGGAGCTGCAGCACCCACCTGCAGAATTGAGGGGAGAAGTCTGACGTAAGGAGAAGGGATGTGAGTCCCAGGGGACAATGAGAAAAAGGGTGGTCTTGGGGACAGTCAGAGCAAGGTTGTCCATCCGGTGTCAGACCTCAAGGGACTGCGTTTCCTACCAGTCCAGAACTGCTGAGGAGATCCTCTGCATCATTATCACTTGGAGATTGCTGCTAGAACCTCCCCTCTAGCCTAAAAAGTAGCAAAATATAACCTATGAAATAAATAAAGGAATTATCATCTGGTGCGCTTCAAAGTCTTCCCTTTTAACTACACCATGAAAAAGCTCATTTGAGCTACACAGGTCTTCAACATCTGAAGGAAATTATAAAACTGTAAATAACTTCTTTAAGGCACTTGGGGCTCCTTCCATGAACCTGAGCTACTGAGAGAAGACTGAACAAACCACTCAAGGAATGCAAGTCAGAAGAAACACTCAAAATGCCATGAAGCATGAATGGGTCCCGCTGAGGGCCATTGCTGACAAAGCGTCCCCATGGACTCGTTAGAGTAGCTAATTAGAGGCCAGAACTTCAGGTAGCCAAAGGTACTGTGTCGGTGGCTGCAATGCTGCAAAACACATTTGGATTTTTTTATGAAGCAGAAAGACCCAGCCCTGACCCCCAGGCTCTTGGAGGGCAGAACATAAGAGCCTCCAAATCAAGTTTCCTGTCACAGCCCTTGATGACATGGGCAACTGCCATTGCCAGGGGGACAGAGGCCTCAGCCCCCTGTGGGGCCATTCAGCCTTGCTGCAGCCCTGGGCCATCTCCACTGCAAGTTGCCCTACACTGTCCATGTGGCACCTCTTTCCACTCTGGGGGTTGGCATCTTCCTTGCTTTCCCACCCAGCCCTCACACCCGCATTTCTCTGCCTTTTCTGAAGTTTCTCCCCTCATCCCTGCTTGTTCCTTGAGACTTAAAGCCATGGGACAAGCCAGGCTGCCTCTGGGTGAACTCTGGCATCAGAGGGCAAACCTCAGAGAATACCTCAGTTGTTGTGTATAATTAGGTCAAAGTGGGAGAATTTCTAGAGATATAAAAGAAATTTGGAAGCATCCTAATATTTGTCATGAGTCCCAGGAAGTTCACACCTTCTATGAAATTGAAGAGATTTGGAATATGCTGACGTCCTGGTTTCCTGATTTACAGCTATGGGTTAAGAAGTTCATCTCCAGATGCCTTTCTCCTCTTCCTCTGTGATTACTCCAATCCATTCTACCTATGTAGCTTCTGCTTTAAGGTTCAGAGTGGAAAAATTGGACTGTCTTTCAGTAGTGTCTCTAATATTCCCTATGGGCAACTCTTCAGTTGTGGCAATTAACCTCATGGGGATTTGCCAAGTGAAGGACAGCAATGGCACAGCAACTTCCAGCTTCCCCATGGGGCTGCAAGGAGGCAACGATGCCCCTGTGCCATGAGGACATCATGTCTTGACATGACCCTCAGAGGCAGAGACAGCTGCCACAGCCAAGGGGACACAGACCTGGGTTCTACTGGTGCCTTCCAGCCTTGACAGCACCCTTTGCCCTCTCCACCACAGGCTGTCCTACATGGTTGGAGCCCTGCCCCTGTTTCCCTGCAGGCTGTAGGCACCATCTCGCTGCCCTGCCTTGCTCTCACCCCAACATTGCCATACCTTCGCTGAGGTACCTCCACTCTCACCGGCTGTTCCTTGAAACACAAACCATGGGCTGATCCAGGCTCCCTCTGGCTGAGCTCTGGCACCGCAGCAGGACCCTTGCAGTGACAGTTCTTCCTCCCGATAGCCACTCTCCATTTGCAACATTACACTTTGTGAAATCTTTTCCCCTCTCCTCTTTCTTCCCACTACCCAGAAAGGCTTTACCACCTCAGGAACTGCCTTCCAAGCAGGGAACATAACTCAATAGCTATTTTTGGTGGTCTTTCCCCTCAAAAAAGTGAAGTCACCTCCACATGGTCTTCTAAACCACATGGCTGCTGCTGGCCTTTCAGCTTCTCCCAGAGACGTGACCAAGCCACATGCCTGCTGCTGTCCTCTCATGTCCACAGGCAAAATGGACATGACAGCCTGTACCCCAGCCCTTCTCCTGGATGGGGCCTATGGGGTCCCTTGGCAGAGGGACTGTCCCAGCCACGTTCCTGATGCTGGCCTGTCACCTCCAGAGACAGAACTGACCTCACAGGCCCCTTCACAGCCAGGCATGTCCTCCTGCATGAGGAGTTCCTGAGAATCAGCTGTCCTCCTCATAACACACCCCTCTGTCACCCTCATTCTAACCCATGACCTGGCCACAGAAAAGCAGCCTTGTTTCTTTCAGATTTTTCAAATGCATTTCCCACAAGCCATTTGAGTGGAGAAACATTCTTCACATGAACTTCCGTAGTTGTGTTGACATACACATGATATATGATCTTTCATATATATGGCTTTTTTTTCCAGGTTGGACTGACCGCTGGAGATCATCGAATCCAGCCCTCCAACTGAGGCAGGGTCAGCTAGAGCAACTTGCTCAGTAACTGGTCTAGGTAGGCTTGCAATATCATAGAAGCATAGGAACAGAGAATCATTTAGGTTGAAAAAGACCTTAATGATAATCAAATCCAACCGTTACCACAGGACGGCCAATCCCATCACTAAATCATGTCCCGAAGCACTGCATCTATGTACTTTTGAAACACCTCCAGGGCTGCTGATTCCCCCAGCTCCCTGGACAGCCTGTTCCAATGCCTGACCATCCTTGCAGTGAAGATGTTTTTCCTCATATCCAATCTAAAGCTCTCTTGGTGTAAATTGAGGCATATTCCTCTTGTTCTGTCACTTCTTACCTGGGAGAAGAGACCTACCCCACCTTTCAGGTCTACAACCCAACCTTTCAAGTCTACAACATCCTTTCAGGCAGAAAGATCCCCCCTGTGGTTCCTCTTCTCCACACTGTACAACCTAAGTCCCCTCAGGTGCTCTTCAACAGTGCAGGGCTCCAGACCCTTCACCACCTTTGTTGCCCTTCTCTGGACATACTAAAACACCTCAACATTACTGTTGAAGTGAGGGGCCCAAAATGGAAACACAGTGTTCAAGGTGTGGCTTCAGCAGTGCCGAGTACAGGGGGTCCATCACTGCCCTGGTCCTGCTGGCCACACTGTTTCTGATAGCAGACACGATGATATGGGCCTTCTTGGCCACCCGGGCACACTGCTGGCTCATGCTCAACCATCTGTCAACCTGCACCCTCAGGGTACTTCCCCACCAGGCTGCCTTCCAGCCACTCTGGCCCAAGCCTGTAGCGTTGTGGGGGGCTGTTGTGACCCACGTACAGAACTGGCACTTCTCCTGGTTGAACTTCATACAACTGGACTCATCCAAATGATCCAACCCGTGCAGATCCCTCTGCAGAGCCTTCATGCCCTCAAGGACATCAGCACTGCTACCCCACTTGATGTTGTACACAAACTCACTGAGGGTGCACTCAATCCAGATCACTGATGAAGATCTGAAACAGGACTGGCCCCAACACTGAGCCCTGGGGAACACCACTCCTTATGGGCCGTCGTCACCTGAATTCACTCCATTTACTCCCCCTCTTGGGGCTTGGCTGTCCAGCCAGCTCGAACCCAGCGTGGAGAACACCCACCGAAGCCATGAGCAGCCAGTTTCTCCAGGAGAATCCAGTGGGAGATGGAGCCAAAAGGCTTTCCGAAGGTCCAGGTAGACAGCATCCACTGCCTTTCCCTCATCCACTAGGCAGGTCACCTTGTCCCAGCAGGAGATCAGATTCCTCACAAAGGACCTGCCTTTCATACATCCATACTGGCTGGTCCTGACCTCCTGGTTTTCCTGCACCTCCTGTGTGGTGGCGCTCAGGATGATCAGCTCCACAGCCTTCCCTGGCACTAAGATCAGGTTGACAGGCTTGTAGTTATCCCGATCCTCCCTCCTGCCCTTCTTGTAGGTGGGCAGCACGTGACTAACATTCAGCCTTGTTGGGCCTCCCCAGTTAGCCAGCACTGTTGAAAGTCACCCCTGTGGTGAGGCAATAGAGAAACAGACCAATGATTTTCAAAGTGTCCCTGCATCACGGGATGTCCATGGTCAAGGACACATTCAAAAGCACCTTGTCCTTTCTGGGTATAAGGTTCACCGGAACCACATGTCCACTGGGGCTACAGAGGCATCACTGGCAGCAATGCCTTCTCCTGCAGCACTGCACAGTCCAGCCCTGCATGTCTCTGGTCCCAAGGACAGCATGGATTGCTCTCCTTAGGGACATCTCATTTCACCTTCACAGTGACCTCTGCCCACCACCCCAGCATGCTCTGCAGCAAAATATTTTGCTTGCGTGTGACCTTGGACACTTGGTACCCATTATTATTTTTGTAGTTACATGTCTGAGCTTGGCCCTGGTGACACAGGTGTGCTTCAGGGTAACTGCTCTGAAATAACCTAAATCAGGGAGAGGAAAGGGAAAAGTCTTATTTAAGCAGCGTGAGGAAGCCTTAGGATCAATAACCTCACATCATACTGGGGATTTTAGAGATCCTGTGGGTTTACATGGCAAGGGTTTGGGAGTGGTTTGGAGGTGTTTGTAGGCTGGCAAAGGTAAGAAGAGATCCAGAGCTGACTCCATGGCCATAACAGCCACTTTCATTTGACTCCAAAATGGGCCAGCCCCTGCCCAAACCTGAGCCAATAAGCAATTCTAGTGGCACCTCTGTGATACCCTATGGCAGAAAGGACAAAACAGAAAGGGAGAGGAGTGAGAATGATGTGAGAGAACAGCCCTACAGACATCGAGGTGAGTGAAGAAGGAGGGGAGCAGCGAGACAGAGGCTTGGTGGGATCCTGCAAGCCAGTGGTCAAGTAACCGCCCGCTGACAGCCACAGGGCAGCACAGTGACAATGCACGTTTAGGTGTCTGCAGGTTCTTTGCATCAGCGTTCTAGCACAGCTGCCAGATGGGCCAGCAGCTGTGATGCTCCCCTGGATCTGAAACCCTGCATCATTCGTGTCCACCTTGGTACTAGGAGCAAAGCAATGGTGGAGTCTCATCTCCCAGGGGAGTGAGGCAGGAGAGCAGCAGAGTGCAGGCCCCAGGTCATACACTGGCAGGCTGTGGCCTGTGCAGAAGGAGGGAACGCTCCTTCGGGTGCCCTGGAATTGCCTCACCGGTCTAAACCGCGTGGTGGATGCCTGGGCTGTTGGAGGCTGCTGTCCTTGCCGAGCAGCTGTGCTGAGCTCTGCCACCTGCCTTGGCACTTGGTTCCCTCAGGGTCACAGCTCTGTCTGCAACAGGACGGGCTGCAGCTGCCTCTGCGTGGGCCCCTGGCTGAGGGCCCTGCTGCACATCTGGGCTGAAGCCCCCCAGCTGTGGCACCAGCCCAGCTCTGCCTGGCCATGAGGCAACCTGGTACCAAGTGTCCCCGAGCCCGGGGGTGCAAAGGCTTTGCTTCAGAGCAGAGACATGGCCTGGGCAAGGGAGAGCTGAGTCTTGAGCCCTCGGACTGTGCAATGAAGTGCTGAAATGGGCTCTGCAGGGCTTACTGAAGCACTGAAGACATCCTCCCTGCCCCTGCCTGCAGAACCACCAGACACACACATACACACACACTCTTTTAGGAGTACTTGGATCCTTTGCTGCAGTCTTCCTGGTGTCCTCTCTAGTAATGCGTTAACAAAAGTTGGTACTCCTGCACAAAACTTTTTCTAGTAAGAGAATTGCCACTGCTGGAAATAAGTGTGTCCCCCCAGGTGAGGCAAGGCCCATGAGGGATTGCCTCATTCTGCTGCCCAGCAGGTTCCCCTGCAGCCCCAGGGACAGCTGGAGGGAGCCCAGAGGGGCAGAGGAGGGAGGCAGGGAGAGCTCAAAAGCAGCCCTTGGTGGGGGGCTGCTGAGAGCTCCCTGCTGGAGAAATCTGCAGAGCCCTGGAGCCGGTAAGTGTGTGGCTGCAGGGCAATGCCTCTGCAGTTCCTAGCCGGGTCTGCAGCAGCTGGGGCCCCCCCAGCCTGTGGGACCGTGTGGGAGCCTTGTGCTGTGGAGGAGGCCAGTGTGCTGCAGAGCAGGGCTTCCCTGCTGCAGCGTGGGAGGGCCAGGGCATGTGGGCTGCCTTGTGCCAGGGCCGGCTGCAGGGCTGTGAAGGTGGCTGTGCAGGCAGGGGTGCCCAGGGCTGTCCTTGCCAGCAGGGTCCCTGCAGCCCAGGGGGCTGTGTGCTGGGGCAGGGGCTCTGCCGCCTGCCAGGGGCAGCTCTCAGCCTGCCGGGGAGCTCCCGTGCGGCTGCGGGGAGAATCTGTAGGTGGAAGGAGCAAACCCTGTCAGGGCAATGTTCTCGTGCTGTTGCGTGGGTGCTGCACTGGTCAGGGCTGCTCGCAGCTTCTGCTCATGCCCACCTCATTTCCAAGGCGACTTCTCATGAGCACATTCACGGCAGGGGTTTTCTGCTGGAGTCTCTTCTTGCCTGAATCTCTGCTTCCATTTTTATCTTGCTCATCTTGGTAGGAATGGAATCTGAACTGTGTAGGTCAGAGCAGGGGCAGAGACTCTCAGAGCATCACAGTGATGTTTATGAGGAAGGTCAGCAAGTGCCTTCCCTCTGCAGCAGCATCCAGATCAAAGCAGCATCAGCTCTCCTTTTCCCTCAGGCTCTGGGGGAGCTGTTCTTTCAGGCCTGCAGGCAGAGAGCGGCTGCAGGGCAGAGCTGGGCACACAGGGGCTGAGCTGGGCTCTGTGAGCGCTGGCAGGGAAGAGCCGTGGGGCCAGAGAAAGAGCTGCTGGCAGGGACAGCTGCAGGCGTTGAGCGTGGCTGTCCTGCATTGCTCTGGTCTGGGAGGTGCTGTGCAGGGCTTGAGAAGGGAAAGGCATTCCAGTGTGCCCATCTGTCTCTCTCCTGGCTTTGCTCAGATGATTTTGGGATAACTGACCGGCTCGGTTGGAATGGGAGTTTCAGCTGCAGGCTCAGGCACAGACCCTGTGAGTCCTCCTGTGCCGATGTGAGCACAGCAAGGAGGTGTCCCATGTTTCCTCTAATCTGTGAAGCTGTGGGCAATGCAGTGTGTGATGCTGGGGAAGGAGCTGGCTCTCCTTTAACAATTACCATAATCAGGACCCTTGGTCACCTGCTTGGGGTGTCCACCCAAGCTGCACGCTGCTTCCAGGGCACACTGTGACCATGGGTGTCCCTGGCTAGAAAGGGGGGTGCTGAGACTTTGAGAAAGGGCGAGCCATTCTGTGCTCTGTAGTGGATCCCTCTGCTCTTCAGCAGTGTCTGCTTGCTTTTTAGGGTAACAAAGTGTCCTGGTTGTGGCTGGGATAGAGTTAATTTTCATCTAAGTGGGAAGGACTTTTGAGAACAATTTTGAAAATGCACTGATATTTTTGGTTGTTTATAGGTGATGCAACATGTTCATGCTCAGTATATAAACTTGGTGGGGGTTGCTGGGGTCTGCCAGTCGATGCTGGGGACTGGCTGGGCATCAGTCAGTGGGTGATGAGCAGCTGTATTGTGTATCACTGTCTTCCCTGCTTCCTTTCTTCCTTTCTTCCTTTCTTTCTTTCTTCATTTCTTTCTCTCTTTCTCTCTTTGCTTCTTTCCTTCCTCCTTGTTTCTTTCCTTCTTTGTTTCTTTCTTCCATTCTTCCCTCCTTCCTTCCTTCCCTCCTTCCCTCCTTCCCTCCTTCCCTCCTTCCCTCCTTCCCTCCTTCCCTCCTTCCCTTCCTTTCCTTCCTTCCTTCCTTCCTTCCTTCCTTCCTTCCTTCCTTCCTTCCTTTCCTTTCTTTCTTGTTGGATTTTATTACCCCCGACTACCTCCCTCTCATTATAACTGTCATTCTCATTATTGTTATTGTAATTTCATTTTTATTCTACTGCATTTATGATTTTTTTCTCGTCTCAAACTTCAAGATTTACATTCCTTTCTGATTCCTCTCCTCATACCTATGGGTGAGGGGGGAGTAAGTGAGCATCCCTGTGGTACATAATTTCCAGCCAGGGTTAAACCAGGACACATGTCAGTGTAATTGGACTCTATCACAGAAAGCTGCAAGTGCGGGGCAGCTGAGAAGGAGCTGGAGGGACTCACCAGAGTCCCTGCCTCTGCCCTCAGGCACAGACAGTGCCCTTGCCTCTCAGCACTCACTCTGCTCTCCCTGAGCACGGCACCAAGCCCTCCTGACCTGACTCTGGCCATGGCCGTTGCTCAGCACGGGCAGAGCCGATGCTGACAGGCCCTTCTGCGCTGGGAGCAGTTTGGGCTGAGCCAGTGCAAGGCCAGGACTGGCCCCTGCCCCCACGGTTCCCATGAAGCCCCTGCTGCAGAGCAGGGCTCACTGCTGGGCAGCCAGCGGGCACAGCCCCTGCTCCTCACAGCACACTCGGCCAGCACTCAGCACAGCTCCAGCCACGGCTCGGAAGGGAGCTCTCCTAGGAACGGCAGAGGGGGGGACATGGGGCAGCGGGGGCGCATCTAGGAGAAACGGCTTTCACTTGGCTCAAAGAAGTCTCTCCTAAATTGTCCCTGCCTTTTGTCCTTCAACAGGTCCCTGTGTTCAGAAACAGAAGATGTCTAACAGCAGCTCCATCACCCAGTTCCTCCTCCTGGCATTGGCAGACACGCGGGAGCTGCAGCTCTTGCACTTCTGGCTCTTCCTGGGCATCTACCTGGCTGCCGTCCTGGGCAACGGACTCATCATCACCACCGTAGTGTGTGACAAACATCTCCACACCCCCATGTACTTCTTCCTCCTCAACCTGTCCCTTCTTGACCTGGGCTCCATTTCTACCATTGTCCCCAAAGCCATGGCCAATTCCCTGTGGGAAACCAGGGCCATCTCCTGTGGATAACTGGCTAGCTGAAAAGGGTCACATAGACATAGTCCAGCTGGCTGGACAAAAATGCACATCGCTCTCAGCTTATCTGAAGTAAAGCAAAATACACTGTCTTTGGCTGTCCTTTTTACACAGTAACAGGAAGATTTTGGTGGGAAAAGAATGTTGCAGGTGGGAACAGAAAACTACAGAAGAGAAACAAGGGGCGGGCTTGGCATTTAGGCAACTAACCAATAATGAGCTTAACTTTTGTAATATGTATGAGCTAATTATAACAAGGCATAAAAGGTGACTGTAAGGTACAATAAACGAAGTCTGCTGATCACTCATATTGAGCGACTGTGTCTTCCCTCCGTCGCGACAAATGGCGCCCGAACAGGGACCCTAGAGAGGGCTGAACCTGCGAGCCACGGTTCGACGGAGATTCGGGTACCGGTCCTGAAAGCAGCGCAGGAGGCGGAAGGGCACAGTCCCCGCGCCCGGGAGCACCTACAGAGGGTCCCGCCGGCCACGCGTCGCCGAAGTCTCGCAAAGGCTGCAACAGCGCTGACGAAGGTATGGAGAGACAAGCGACGTACGATTCGCTCATATGCTTTTTAGAAAAGCGGAGCGTTCGGGACATAGACTGTAAAAAGGCATTACTCGGGTTATTAGCGTATGGGATAGCATCCGGGACCCCCGCGGCAGCGGCGAGCGGCGGCGTGCGGCCCGGCAGGCCCCTTCCCGGCCGCGGCTTCTCTCCGAGGCGGCACCCCCCCCCACCCCCCCCCGCTCCGATCGGCGCCACCCCCCGCTCCGATCGGCGCCATGGCGATGCAAGCGGCCAAGCGAGCTGACATCTGGCTGCCCCCAGAGGTCAATCGGATCCTTTATATTCGGAACCTGCCGTATGAAATCACAGCGGAGGAAATGTATGATATTTTTGGGAAATACGGACCTATTCGACAAATCAGAGTTGGAAGCACTCCTGAAACAAGAGGAACAGCTTAAGCTTCTCAAGGAAAAATACGGACTTGATTACAAACCCAAAAAAAAAAAAAAAAAAAAAAAAAAAAAAAAAGGTGCTTCAGATGTCACCTACAAGAAATGGGTTTCTGCCTTGACCTAGCAAACATCTCTGTGCTTAAAGAGAAGCCTTTTTGCCTTGATGGAGATAATTTATTCTGTATTCTGTATTTATGATGTATTCTGAATGTGGAAATTGGTTGGGACTAGGAGGCTGGCTTAAAGGCATTTTGCAAATGGGATTATTATTTTTGATCATTATTGTAATAATAGTTTCTTGATCAAAACCAGCCAACACTATTTGTAAGCATTAGGCATATGTGGAAGAGAATGCCTTTATTTGAATCAGCAGTTAAGGTGTAGTTTAGTCTGATGCTGTGGTTTTATCTGCTTCTGGTGAATTTTTGAAGTGATGAAATCAGAGATACAAGGTATACTAAGAGTTATGAGGTAATAAGGTAATAATCTAAGTAAGGGTGCTGTCTTTTATATCTACAAGTGCAACATGCTTTTATGTAGCAGAGAGAAACTTTGACAATAATGTTGCTTGAGCAAGATGTGCATGTGACAACTTGGGAAAAGGGATATCACAACTGGAGTGCAACAGTGTTTCTACGTCTGGCAGAGTGAAATCTTTCAAGACCTGAGTTTAGACAGTCTAAAATAAGTTGTTAGTATTCAGAAAACCCATCTTAAGCCTCTTTTGCTTACATAGTGTTATTGAAGTCAACTGCTATTGTAGAGAATTAATGATTTTTTTAATACATATTAACAAATACTACTATTTTAACTTGAGGCAGTTGAGTGAGAAATACTCACATGTAGCATTTGAGGGAATGTCAGCATAAATCGCACTTACAGTAAGACTGCATTTTTAATTACTGTACTCGTTAAGATTCGATGATGCCATAAGGCTAAGACCTTATATCACAGATTGGTTCTGAACTAAAAGGTGTGTGCACATGTAGATATGCACATTTGTGTTATTTTCCTTAATTGGCTACAAAATAATATAATTAGGTTGGGGACTAGATCTTGGGAATTTACCTATTATACTTCTGTTTGTTAAGGAACGTGCATAACACAGCACCCATGTAGGCTTGGCTTGTGGCACAGTTGTCAAATTTAGCATAGACATTCAGACAGATAAGCAACGTACTCTTCTTGTGTGTATCACCTACAAGCCATTATGGCTTAGTGTGTAAATCTGTATGTAACTATTGAAAAATCCCCTTATGAATGTATATAGCTTAGAACTAATTTTTTCCCTTTGTTAATTCTTTGATATCGATGAGGAATTCTTCAGAAAATGTATGGACTGGTTGGTTGCATAAGGGCAGTTGTTATTTGGACAGAAAATTGTTAATGGTCAGGGATTTTCCACTAAAATATTTGCAAATATTCCTAGTCAAACATCAGTTTGGTTTCTTTTTGGGTTTTGAGCTTGCATTAGTCCATGTTCAGAACTTTAAAATTACCTTTGAATTTTTTAAACTTTTTGTATCACTGGAACAGAAAGAGCATCTAAATTAAAGCTTCAAGCTAACTTTATTTTTCAAGTATTTCTGGAATTATACTTCTGAACTGAGATTTTATAAGTTGGCTGTGTATTTTCCTGTGTTAAAACGCTGTTGTTGAAAATGGTCAACCAAGCCTATGTCGCCCAAAATAAAAACGGGGGAATTGTGGATAACTGGCTAGCTGAAAAGGGTCACATAGACATAGTCCAGCTGGCTGGACAAAAATGCACATCGCTCTCAGCTTATCTGAAGTAAAGCAAAATACACTGTCTTTGGCTGTCCTTTTTACACAGTAACAGGAAGATTTTGGTGGGAAAAGAATGTTGCAGGTGGGAACAGAAAACTACAGAAGAGAAACAAGGGGCGGGCTTGGTATTTAGGCAACTAACCAATAATGAGCTTAACTTTTGTAATATGTATGAGCTAATTATAACAAGGCATAAAAGGTGACTGTAAGGTACAATAAACGAAGTCTGCTGATCACTCATATTGAGCGACTGTGTCTTCCCTCCGTCGCGACAATCTCCTATGCAGGATGTGCTGCCCAAGCTTTTCTCTTTTTATTTTTCATTTCAACTGAGTATTTTCTCCTCACTGTCATGGCCTATGACCGCTACGTGGCCATCTGCCAGCCCCTGCACTATGGGACCCTGCTGGGCAGCAGAGCTTGTGTCCACATGGCAGCTGTTGTCTGGGGTAGTGATGTTCTCTATGCTGCGCTGCACACGGCCAATACACTGTCACTGCCGCTCTGCCAAGGCAATGCCCTGGGACAGGTCTTCTGTGAAATCCCACAGATCCTCAAGCTCTCCTGCTCACACACCTACCTCAGGGAAGTGGGGCTTATTGTGATTAGTTCCTGTTTAGCCTGTGGATGTTTTGTTTTCATTATTCTGTCCTACGTGCAGATCTTCAGGGCTGTGCTGAGGATCCCCTCTGAGCAGGGACGGCACAAAGCCTTTTCCACGTGCCTCCCTCACCTGGCCGTGGTCTCCCTCTTTCTCAGCACTGGCACATTTGCCTACCTGAAACCCCCCTCCGTCTCCGCCAAATCTCTGGACTTGGCGGTCTCAGTCCTGTACTCGTTGGTGCCTCCAGCACTGAACCCCCTCATCTACAGCATGAGGAACCAGGAGCTGAAGGACGCACTGAAGAAGCTGATGCAGTCAGGTGTCTCTCAGCGGCAATGAACTGACTGTGGCTCTTTACAAGGTATTTTCAAGTCACGTATAGGACATCATGTGTGTTTAACATTCCATCTATGACAATCATGGTTTTACTTCAATGTATTTCCTCACTCCACTTCCCCAAAAGCACGAACCCAGCCTCCCTGACCCAGAGGCCTTTGTACATGCGCCAGGGAGGATGGTACATATATACTCCTGTGTCACATCTCAGTAATAAAAGGGTGGGTTTTTTCAATGCCTATATCTGGAGGTTGGT
>NW_023618183.1:0-30414 GCF_015220075.1 Falco rusticolus | reverse complement strand
TAGGTGTGCCTATGGACAATCACTTGAGGAGGAAAATGGTATTATTGGTTAAGAAGCAGTGAGTTCCTCAAGTTGTGTTGTCCATATGCACATTTACAGCACGTGGACCTTTTTCTTTTGCTTAAAAATGTTGTGGTTTATACTGATTTATTTATACTACAACAACAGGAATGCTTGAGTTTCAGAAGGAACTGAAGGCAGGTGGATTTTCTCTCTCATTTTCTATTACGTATGTGGCACGTGAAGAGGGTGGTTCTAATGTACCCCCACAGGTCCTACTAAGACCAGAAGTCTCTGATTTGAATGCTTGGGTATATTTAACACCTGCGGTGCAAAGGGTGTGCAGACAATGCATCTGCAGGCATACACCAGCTCCTGGTAAGTAACCTTCTCTCCAGGATAGACCATGAATAGAAGAAAGGAAGCGTGCCAAGAGTAAGGTGGTTAATGAAAACCAAGACAAAGTAGCAGTTGTTTTTTTTCTTCTGGTTAAACTTGCTGTTTTAACTGAGAATAACAGACAATCTTTCAAGCTTTTGGATAAATGGATAGACAGAATCAATACACATCCTGTCATGGTAATTTTTTATACAAAAGTTCACTGTATTTTGTTTTTTCCAGAATCCTCCAATGCAGTCATCTTATGAAGCTGAACTGATGCCGTCTGACTGGCTATGTAATACATCTGAAGAAAACAAGAAGGCAGAAGTCAGTCTTGAAGCCATGTTTCAGGTTGCCGCTGAGGTGCATTCATCATGCAAAGCTGAAAAGGTGGGAGTGGCACCTGTAGAGAGCCAGAATTCAATCCTGGAGCTTAATGGAAATCAGGCACTGCCTGTTAATAGTTACACACCTTCTTCAACTGAGGAAAGCCAGCTGGAATGTCTCGCTCCTGTAACTTCAGACACGTCATTTCTGGTGGCAGCAGATGGAGCACTGGATTTGTCTCCGTTACAGCCTTCTGACATTCTTTGTGCTGCCGATACCACTCTGTCTATAGAAACTGCTGCTGCTGCTAAAATACTACAAGAACTTCTGACCACACAGGAAGCAGATGAAGAACGGAGCAAAGAACCACATCACCGCGCAGCTGAGTTCTCCCTCATGATTTTTCAGGAAGAATTGTTCAGTCCAGAGCAGGTAAGGGGTAAAGGGAGGTAAACCAACATCTTTCTTGAGCTAACTATATTTGATAGTAATGCTAGGGTCTGGACCGATAGCTTTTCAATATTGTTGCCTGCTTAAGAACCGAAGGCTTCTTTAATTAAGCTTTTAATGGACAGTGAAGGGTTTGCTTGGTAAAGCAAGATATAAAAAAGAAGACGGAATGAAAAAGTATCCCATGTTAATGAGCATGACATGTGTCAGCCTGTTGGCCAAGTTAGGGTGTTCATTTGCATGGGAAACATGCGTAGTGCAGGTGTATTCGTGGTGATGAAGTGGATGCTTTTTTAGGTTGTAACATACCATCTTTAATCTCCAACAAAGAAGAGTATTTTGAGAATTGCCACTGGAGGCAGATTTTTGCTTAAATTTAGATAAACGCTTAGATTGTTTCTGGTAAATAGTTGTTAAGCTCTGTTTTCTGTGGAAAGTATAGTTTATTGACATTTGACTGGTATAAAGCATCTTCATTGGCTTATACCTTGTGGTGTACAACAAGTTGTAATTGTACTTCAGTCTACCTGTAGCTGGTCTTCCCGGTATGTAAAGTTGTAAGTCTCATGAGGAGTGAGGGGCATTCTAGATGTTACTCTGTTAAGGCAGCAAATGCATGCTCTGCTTTTTTTTGGTCTTATTTTGAAAACAAAGTAAGCTCAGGAGATTGACTGCATCTGTTTCTGCTGCATGAGACCTACCTTGCATGTAGGCACTCAAAATCTCATTTTTGTGTATGCATTGAGGCTACTGTTTTATTGCTCTATCGGTAGCTTGACGCCTTCACTGAAGTTTCTAGATCGGAAATCATCAGCTGGTGCAAACCTCCCATTGTTGCTTTCAGCCAGCGTTATAAAGATTAGTCATCTTCCTCTTGGGTATCTTTCTAGAAAGGGATGTGTATTCTGATCAAGCCTCTGCATAGCTCAAGCCTAGACTAGACTGTTCTGCTCCGTACTGTGTAGGGAAGAGCACATCCCTGTGCTAGTGCATAGAGTTGGCAGCACTCCTTAATTGGTGCCCACTCAATATATTAAGCGTTGACCGCACTTTAAATGTTGTCAGTTTCGAGAATTTTTGAATTGCATTTTTAGAATGATAGGTTGTCCCTTGTTGAAGGCCTTTGGAGTCCGTGACCCGAACCTCCTTGTCAAGAACTGGGGGAATTAAGCGCATGAACCACGTAGTTGTTTGGGAGGGAGGTTTTGTATATTTGTGAGAATCCTGATGTTGGTCCTGGACTGTAACTGGTTAAATAACTGGCCTCGTTTTTTGAGCAATTGAAGAGCAATTCAGGGACTGTTGAGCGTTTTGTTTGACAGATTCCCTCTTTCTGTTAGAACTACTCTTTAACTAGTCTCCTCCTCCCAAACTCGGGAGAGGGAAGGTTAACTTAACCCCTTGCTTGTCCAGAACCTGGGGTCATGCTATGGTGCAGAACTCTCCAGAGGAGGCTTCTGTGCCTGTACTCCTCACATCAGGCTCCAGCACAGTTTTCTTCCTCATCCCTGAATCTGGAAGCACTCAGGCTTTCAGTGGCTGTTGGTACCATGTGTTTTAGAGCAAGCTTGTGACAGAATAGTGGGCGTGCGCAGAGACCGCTCTGTTCCTCTCTATAGGAGCAGAGGGGGAGCAAATTCCTCCAGTGTTCGTACAAGAGCATCAAAACAGCTCTGCTGGGTCAGACCAAAGGTTTGTCTTACCCAGCGTCAAGTGGAATGAAAAGAAAAGCCGCCTTTGTTCCCAGTTACAACACGGAGAAACACCCGTGTCTCGTGCACGTGCCTGCACCTTTTCTGACAGAAAATGGCTTTGGGGTACTATGGAAACTCCTGGGGAGAAAAAAAAACCCAAACCATTAAAACAAACGCTGCTCAGCTGATGTTGGAGACCTTGGTATTAGACACCCAGACCTGTTCTCCTCCACGCAGCTGTCACTCCTGCACCAGGAACTGCTTGCTAGTGGGTGAATCTGACGGCAGCAGCTCCCAGGCAGAGCTGGGAGCAGCCCCTGGGGACACCTTTAGGCTTTACAGCAGTGTTTGCTGCCCCAGCACGGGTCCCCTGCCCCCTGCAGGGACCAGGCAGGAGGCTGGAGGGAAGAGTCCCACCAACAGCTTTGGCCTCCAGGCTGGAGAACCCTGTCCCAGGCTCAGGCACCGCTGCCTCCGGGCTCCCCTACCCCATCCTGGGGCAATAAGGCAACTCTCTTCCTTCTACAGAACAACACTCAAAGCTTAAGGGGAGTTTCCTCTTAAGGCATTTCCTCCCTAATGCAGGTTTCCCCCAGGCCTAGAGGTTGCCACAGGGCTCTATGGTCAGTGTTCAAAGGTGTCTCAAATGCCAAAAGGAAAGTGGCTTTTCGCAGGCAACAATGCAGTGAGATTTCTGAAGCTGTGTAAAATAACGTGTTCACCTTGCCCATCAAGTGCGTTATCGTGAGGACCTGGCAAGGGCCCTGCTTTTGTACAGCAGCAGAGATGCTGTTGTAGCCACAGGACTCCAAGTTCTGGGGGCGTGAAAGGAACAAACTCAAACATCTCAGAGCTCGCCATGACATCAAAATAGCTGGCCGGGAAACCCTTCTTCGAAGCTGCTAGATGAAATGACAGGGCAGAAACGTAGAGGGAGCAAGTTTTCTCAGGAAGGGAAAGAGAAACCCCACTTTTTTTGAAACACAGATTTAGCCCCCTTAATATTTTTTCTTGTTAGATTGTGTCAGCAGTCAGACTGCAAGCACGTGATTAAACTGTTAAAACACCCAGATACTTGAGGATTATTTCCTGTATTAAATCCTCTTACAAGCAGGGCGGTCTGTTGCCCTGCGGGTAGGGTAGTACAGTGGTATGACTGGCATGACAGGCGATTTTCCTTTCCTAGTACAAGGATGCATTTATGAAGGCAACTCTGGGGTGTAAGCGGTGCCGCACAACAAAGCAGCCTGTGAAACCCAGACGTTAGCCGTTAGAAACAGGAAGAAGAGGCAATGGGCCTTTGCTTCAGACTCGGCAAAAGATTTACCAAACCCGAGGCAGGTGACAAAAAGGGAAGAGTTTCCGTGGCGTAACTTTGGTGTGGCAGGTGAGGTTTCCATCCATGTTCCTCATGCCTCCGCCTCGTTTTGTTTGCAGATGCAGCGTTGGATCAAACTGCAAGACCAGTTTTCTTTACTGCACATGCTACTGTAGTGCAAATACCCTGTGGTTTCTCAGGACGCACCCCTAGTGCCTGATGGCTGAGATCCCCACTGGCTCCAGTAGCTGCACTCGGACCCCCCCTCACTCCACTGGCTGCACTGGGACGCACACCAGTAGCTGGCACCACAAGCCAGAGCTGCCTACGGCCTGGCCTTGACTCCAGTAGCTGGCACTCAGTCCACCCCCGCCACGTCCCCCATAGCAGGCACAGAGTCCCTTCAGCTCACAGACAAACAGGACAGGGAGTGAGATTACACAGAGAGGTCATTAAAAGAGGTTTAATGAGAAGCTCTATGAGAAGACAGGACAGACGTCATCTATGCCCTGCCACCAATCACTTGTCTCTGGGGAGACTGTGGTGTCATCAGGTCGCCCGTCACCTGGAACTTCCTCAACGAGATTAGAGGGGATCAATCCCCTTGTGCCGTCGGTCAGCTCTCCCACGTACCAACCGTCTCCATCCGCGTCTCCAAAGATGTAAACGTATTGTCCAGCAACTAGCGGAAGCTCCAGCTCAGGCCGCTCGTTGGGACCATCGAAAGGATCATAGCTGTAACGAGCGATGAATGCTCGAAGCTCTGCCGGTTGTTTTCTCATAGCCTCCAGCAGGACGGACTCCTTGTCTGCTCCCAG
Source organism: Falco rusticolus (assembly GCF_015220075.1). Taxonomy (NCBI): domain Eukaryota; kingdom Metazoa; phylum Chordata; class Aves; order Falconiformes; family Falconidae; genus Falco; species Falco rusticolus. The sequence goes on along the minus strand of NW_023618183.1, from coordinate 25,426 downwards.
GTTAGCCTGCTGCGGCTCGGAAACGGTGCTGTTGGATCTTTCTCCTCCCAGCCATTCCAGTTCCTGAAACAGCTGCTGGCAGCATTTCTTTAGCTTCTCAAACCGATCACTCAGTTCCTTCAGCGGGGCTGGAAACGCTCGCAGGGGTTCTCTGTGCTCCCTGTGGGCCAGCTTTGTCTCCTCATGTTCCCTCTCCAGCTGTTGACTCCTTTCTGCCCTGTCCCTCATGGCTGTCAGCTCGCGCTTGGCCGCTTCCAGTTGGGTAAAAAGACAGATGGTTGCTTGGATGGCAGAGTCTCGCTCCTCTGCCAGTCGCGCTAGCTGCCCTTTCAGGTTGGCATTTTCAGCCTGAACCTGTTCTGTCAAAGCCATCTGCCCACGCAGGCGAGCGTTTTCTTCAGCCAGGTGGGTGTTTTCATTTGTCACCTTGGCGAGCTGCACCTGCAACTCCTCACAAGCTTGCCCGGGGGTGCTCACATCAGAGGATCCCTCTTCATCTGCGGCTGCTCGGGCCTCCAGCCCCTCAGCTGCCTTCTGTGCCAAGTCGTGCCGCTTGTCCCGTGCCAGCAGAGCTCTGCTGGGCTCTCCCATTTCTCCACCCCTGGGCTGAGGAAGCAATGGCGGGCACAGTTGCTCAGCGGAGCGCTGGATGGGCAGTGGCCCGCGAGCATTGACCAGGCGATGGATGGTCACCTGCAGCTGCCTGGCTCGCTCTCCCAGCCGCAAGGTGAGGGCAGCTAGTTGAGCATTCTTCTGCTGCAGTCTCCCTGCCTCCTTGCACGCTCTTGGAGAACCGTCCTTTCCCAGGAGGCGGCTCTCCATCTCAAGGGCACTCTGTTGCCTCTCCAGGTCTTTCAGAAGACGCTGCAGGCGTCTGCTCTGCTGCAGGAGATGGCTGTATGCGCTGCCAGGCAGCATCAAGTCCTCCCGCTCCATCACCCGGAGCTGAGCACCTCTCACAGCCTGGCACGTGGCTTGTGGCCCAGCACTGTGGCTTTCTGTTGGTCTTTCCTGCAGGGCCGCCAAGGTGTGGGGCCTGTTTCTGCCAGAGGAGCAGGAGCTCTGCGTCCCCTGATGGCCCTGGTGGCCAGGAGAGCCCTCGGGCTGGGCCGTGCAGGGGGAGGCAGGCAGCTCGCGCTTGAACCGCTGCAGGATGGGTTGGGTGGACAGTGCCATCTCCTGCTGCAGCTGGTTCTGGAGGCAGCGGGTGCGGGTGGGCTGGGAGACAGCTGTGGCATTGGCTGCAGGGCTGCGTGGGGCATGGCTCCTGCTCTGCCCACTGGGGGCTTTCCCCTGCTCACCAGGGATGCCCCGAGTAGATGAGTCAAGCTGTTGGTGTCTGCTGGCTGTGGTGATGGTGGCCATCTGATCCTCCGTCTTCACTGACGGCATGGCCACATGCTCCTTAAGAGCCTCTTGGTGCTCCCGCAGCGACTTGCCTTTGCACTTGGTCTTTATGAGAGACAGCTGTGTTTTGGGGTGGCGCTCTTCCACTTGTCCCTGCTGCCCTGAAGCCACATCCCGCCTGCCCAGGGAAACTGGCACAGAAAGTCTGCCAGCAGCACCGGTGCTTTTACGTGCGTCACGCACGTGCTGACCTGCAGAGGCCTTGCCACTCTGGGCCGCCCGGACCTCCTCTGTTCTTGCCATCTTCGCCGCACCCAGCCTGTGTTCCCGATGCCACTGTGCCGCTGTCTGCTGGCTGGGTCGGTGGCTCCCAGTGCAAACCTTGTCCGGGTCCTTCCTCAAAAGGCACCTCTTTGTCTCCTTCCCAGCTGCGGCATTGGCTGCAGGGCTGTGTGGGGCATGCCTCCTGCTCTGCGCACTGGTGGCTTTCCCCTGCTCACCAGGGATGCCCCGAGTAGATGGGACAAGCTGTCGGTGTCTGCTGGTTGCAGTGCTGCTGGCCTTTCCCCTGCCCTGGGCAGAAGCTGCAGAGGCTGCTGCTGGCAGAGGCAGGAGCTTGCAGCAAGTGCTGGCAGCTCCTGGTGCCCGAGCTGCGTGCACCTTCTGTGGTGCTGCTGCCTGCCTTGCTGGCAGACGGGCTGTCTCCTCCCGCCTCACCCTGATGGAGGGCATTGCCACCCTGCACGCCGGGCTGTCCGTCTGCAAGAGAAGGCGAGGAGAGAGGCTGCGTGACTGTGGCCCTTCGCCCGTGCCCCCGTGTCCCAGCTGGAAGAGCCCCTGTGCCGGCTCCCCTGCCAGCCCCCAGGGCAGCACTCGGCCCCACAGGGAGTTGCCGCTCGGCTCCCAGAGCTGGCTGGGGAGCGCACTGCTCCGGCCATGGCCCACAGTGACTCCTGGGAGCATCCCCAGCATGCCCGGGCAGCCTGCAGGCACGGCTTGGGGGGCTCAGCTTGCTAGGTGACCGGGCCCTCCCGTCCCCTCCTGCAGCTCCCGCCTGCCTGTCGGCAGCGCCTGGACTCGGGAAGACGTTTGTCCCGGGCTCCCTCGGGCTCCCTACCTGTGCGCGTCGGCTCCCAGCGGCCTGCGAGCTCTGTGGGCAGGGGAGCCGTCGCAGCCTGTTCCCATGGGGGGACGAAGCCTGTCCCTGGCTGTCCTGCGGCGCTGCCAGCGGCCGCCTGTGGCCCATCTGCGGGCAGGAGGAGGAGAAGTCAAGGACTGGAGGCGGCTGCCTTGGCACAGCGGCCCCCACAGTGGCGGCAAGCCCGGCCCTGGCACTAAGGCAGCTCCGCGTGGCCCCGTCCCACCACCGGCCTCCCCCTCCTGCCCCGTCCCTCACCTGGCGCCGGTTCTGCAGGCCCGGCAGCCTGCTGTTGGGCTGGGGGGGGGCGTTTGCCTCCTCATGCGTGGGCATCTTCGGCGGCGCCTGCCGACGACCGGCCATGGTCACCCAGGGGAGATGCTGCCTCCTGAGGGAGTGGCTCTCCTGGGAGTGGGCACCCCAGGGCTCTGGCTCCTTAAATACCCGCGGGGTCACCGTGGGGACCCGCATCACAATGACCTCTGGGCACGCTGCGCCGCCTGCATCACAAAGCCCTGGCGATGCTGTGGAGCCTGGCGGGGACTGGCTGTGCCCGGCTGTGCCCGGCGTGGGGCAGCCCCTGCTTGCCCCTCACAGAGGCCCCAGCAGGCCCGAGCCCGCACCTCCCACATCCCCCCGGTGCCAGCAGCCTCTGCAGAGCTCAGTCCTGTGTGCGTGCAGCAGCTCTGGCTGCCACCGCCCGGGGCCTTGTCCCCACGCATGGCTCCCACACAGGGCGCCCAGGCCTGGGGACGCTCCGGTGCCCGCCTACAGCAACGCAGGGGAGGCCCGCAGGCCCGTGCCCAGAGGCCACTGGCCACGCCGAGCTGCTCCCGGCAGTCGCCATGGGCCGCGGGGTGACCAGCCCTCTCCCCAGCCGGCTCTGGGAGGTCCCTCCCAGGCTGCTCTTCTTCAGTGCCTTTCCTCCAGAGGTGGAGCGTGCACGGGCTCACACCCACAGCCAGGACGAGGGAGCAGGGCTGCCTCCCTGGGGCTGACGCTCTGTGCTCCCCTTCCAGCTGGAACGAAAAGAAAAGCCGCCTTTGCTCCCAGTTACAACACAGAGAAACACCCGTGTCTCGTGCACGTGCCTGCACCTTTTCTGACAGAAAATGGCTTTGGGGTACTATGGAAACTCCTGGGGAGAAAAAAAAACCCAAACCATTAAAACAAACGCTGCTCAGCTGATGTTGGAGACCTTGGTATTAGACACCCAGACCTGTTCTCCTCCACGCAGCTGTCACTCCTGCACCAGGAACTGCTTGCTAGTGGGTGAATCTGACGGCAGCAGCTCCCAGGCAGAGCTGGGAGCAGCCCCTGGGGACACCTTTAGGCTTTACAGCAGTGTTTGCTGCCCCAGCACGGGTCCCCTGCCCCCTGCAGGGACCAGGCAGGAGGCTGGAGGGAAGAGTCCCACCAACAGCTTTGGCCTCCAGGCTGGAGAACCCTGTCCCAGGCTCAGGCACCGCTGCCTCCGGGCTCCCCTACCCCATCCTGGGGCAATAAGGCAACTCTCTTCCTTCTACAGAACAACACTCAAAGCTTAAGGGGAGGAGGAAAAGCCTACTTCCTCCCTCATGCAGGTTTCCCCCAGGCCTAGAGGTTGCTGCTGTCTTCTGCTCGGCTGGGAGAGGGGTTGGAGCCTTTCTCCACCTCTCCTCGACCGCCTCTCTCCTGGGCTGGGCTGGAGGGTGGGGAGTCCAAGCGCCTCCAGTGCCGAGGGCCTGCCAAGGAGCAGACGCTCTCAGCAAAGCAGACGGCAACCACAGGTGCTGTTTCCCAGAGGACCTCTTGAAAGCAGCCTGCAGCAGGACCTGGCAGCCGGGAGACCCAGCACTGCGTGCCTCTTATCACGGCCGATTTTGTCGCTTGCATCCTGCTGCCACTCTCTCCCTCACCAGCATGAGCAGGCAAACCCCTGCCCTGCAGCTGGGTGTCTGTCCTGCTCCCCCGCTCTGGAGACCTGCCGCCCTGGGTGCCCCGAAGGAGAGGGTGGCTGCTGCTCTCAGCGGTGTCAATCGCTGCCCGTACCTGGGGTTGCTGTCGGTCCTTCCCCGCAGACCAGGCTCCCCACGCCGCCCACTCTGCCTTTGCTTGCTCGAGCTGCTCTTGCCACTTGGGCCTCACTTGCTCCCACTCTGCAGGCAGCTGCCAGACCTCCTGGAGGGGACGGCAAGGCAGCAGAAGGCAGGATTAGTCTCAGCGCCTGGAACGGGTGTCCTTCGGGTCTGACCCGTGTTGCCGCCCCTTGCCTCAGCTGGTCGGTTGGCAGGGCTTTGCCCCTAACACATCGGGGGCTCTGGGGTCATTCTAGGCTCCTGGCAAACACAGCTGCGACCAAAGCCCTCCACTGTGAACAGCCGAGAAAGGACTTGGGCATCTCCCATAGCCCCTGGGCCAGGAGAAAGTGTTTTGTGACAACCCAGGGGGCAAGGAAGATCTGAAGGAGGTGACAGACAGCCGACAAGGAGCGCACGTCCAGGGGTCCTTTCAGGCTGGCTCTCTGCACAAAGAGGCTTCTGCCGAGTCCCCAGCAGCACGGCAGCTACAGCAAGGCACGCACCTGCAGCGCTTTCTGGCAGTCGTCTGAGGATGGGAGTGTAGAGGTGGGTTTGGCTGGAGAAGCCGGCTCCTGCCTGCCTGCCTCCTTCATCCTGGGGGAGCTGCCTGGACACGGGGGGAGCGCACTGCAAAGAGGCACCAGGAGCAGTCGGCATGAGCACGGGGCAGTTTGCTCTCCCACTTTCGCCTGGTACCAAAGCTCCCCAGGCTGGCAGAAGCAGCACGCGAGGTGGGGCCATTTCTGCTGGCAGGGGGGAGCCTTTCCTGAGCCCCCTCAGATGGACGGGGGAGGTCTGCACCTCAGCTCTTGCGTGAGGGAACCACAGGGACGTGGGGTGCACTCAGCATCCGCCACCTTCCCCAGGGAGGGGCCCACAACAGGGGAAACAAGCACATAAGAGCCATGCGGCACGTGTCAGGGACCTTGCCGCGTCCCTGCAGCCGGAGTGTCCGGAGGGGAGGTCTCTCCTCCACGGGTGCAGGATCCCTTTCATCCCTTCCCACCAGGGTCTCACCTCTCAGAAGTCTTCTTGCCCAAGTCTTTCTGTCTTGTGCCTGGCCCCTGACTTGGCAGTGCAGCAAGGGAAAGCTTCCTCCGTCTCTGCAGCAGCTTGCCAGGATGCGCCTCTGCACCTGGCAAAGGAGGAAACTCAGCAGAGCAGCCCCCTGGGGAGTGCCTTTTGACGGAGCTGTGGTCACCCAGCGCGGGGCAGGGCCTCAGCTGGGCAGCGGAGACCTGTTCCCACACCTTGTCTGAGCCTGGACTTTGCTGCAGCCTTCTTGGCCCAGGCGGACAAAGCCTTGGCCACTGCTCTGCTGACCACCGTAAAGCGAAACCTGGGCAGTAAATGATGACACAGGCTTGAAGAAGGGTGACCCCTACCCTCTGCAGCTTCCCAGCACTAATCCTCACGACTCTCGTGTGAGGCACGGCACCCCTCTTCCTCGTGGCCATGCAGCCATGAATGGGTTTTATTAGCAATCTATCTCCCCCCAACACCAGGCGGCGTAGCTTAAAGCCCTCCCTGTGTGCAGCTGGCTCTCTCTGACGGGAGTGACGGGCAGGCTGGGCATGAGAAACGCAGTGACGCTGCCCGGCCACTCCAGGAGAACACACGTGTAACCCCAACTCATCGTAAGTTAACCAGAAACCAGCCCCTTCAGGTCAGGCCCCCTCCCAGACTCAACGTGCAACGCCAAGCCCCGGCAAGGCGCACTCCTGATCAGGAGCTGGGAATCCGCCCGCTCGGTCAGTCGAGGGCTGCAGAGGAAACGCACTCACCTGGGGAAGGCGTGGGCAGGAGCAGCCTGCATCCCCCGAGTGCTGGTCGCTCCACCGGAGACAGCTGCACCGGGCATCCTCAGCCTCTGTAAAGTGACACAGAGCTGCTAGAAGGTTTCCAAGGCACTTTGCTCTTGGCTCCCAAAGGAAGCAGACCTGTCTCCTGCTCCAAAAGGAAGCCACTTTTCCAAACCCCTCCTCCAAATCTTCCGCCGTGAACAGGAGCCCTTGCTCTGCTCCGCAGAAGCTGCACAGCAAACACTGAGACTGCGCAGTAACGCTGCCAGTCTTTCTGTAGGGCAAGAACTCAGAAGCTCAGAATAAAACTTCTTTTCCAATGGAGAACTCAGCGTGGGCGAGCACGTGGAAAGGTGTCGGACTGGCCTGCCACATGCAGGCTGCCCAACGACCATCGGGTTGCTCACCCTTCAAGAGGCTTCCCAAAGTCACTGCATCACCCTCAAAGCCTGAGCAACTCGCAGTGCTGAGCAGCGCAATCCAGCTGGCCTTGCTCTCCAGCCCTGTGACGCAGTCGCAATAGAATCGCATGCACAGGACGTTGTCGGTGAAGGACAGAACGCCAATGTCCTTGAAGGTGAAGGCGAGGCGCTGCCTGTTCCTCAGTTGGAAAGAGTGCAAGAGTATGGTCTCTTGCACACAGCTCTGCACCACGTGCCATGGGAAGGAAGTGGCTCGTGACAGCCACCTGTGGTTCAGCGGCTCGTTCTTGACATCCTCTGCAAGCAGGAGGAACATCGTCACTGGCAGAGCGGGCTGAATTTCTATGTAAAATTAGAAACAAAATGCCAGAGAAAAGGTCGTTTACGGAAACGGCTCTTGGGGAGTGGTTAGTTTGGGAGGAGCTCAAGCTGTCCGCCTAACTTTGGAGGGAATTCTCTCCAGAGAAATTCTGAAGTCCTCATTTCTCTGCACCCTTTCTGAAGGGCAGAGAGCATGCACCCCAGTCCCAAACAGGGTGCGGGAAAGTGGAGGGCGGCCGTTGTCTTCTCACCAGGAATAACCTCTGTGAGGAACGCGAGCTCCCGCAGAGATAACTCACCAATGTCCAGCTGGGAGACAGGTCTTCAAACCGCGTACACCTCTTCCTCACCTTGGAATCGCTCTTGGACCGTAGCAAAGGTCCCGAGTCCTGTGACCAGGACCCCCTGCCCAGGAAAACGACGCAAAGGCTGACCACAGGGAAGAGCGAAACTCTATCACGTGCCAAAAGCTTTCTCAGACTAGATCTGGGCACGCTTTCGCCCCTGGTTGACCACGAAGCAAGAGCAGGAGAGCTGCTGAGGGACTTCCCTGAGAGAGGCCCGCTGTGAATCCTCCGCGGGAGGAGCAGCAGCGCTCCACCTTTCTCGGCCTTGGCCGTCGGGCTGGGTGAGGGTGAGCTTTTCAGCGGCTGCAGGTCTCAGTCGCAGAGTGCAGCGAGGGTGAGGGCAGGCAGAGATCAGGCAGGAGAGGCTGTGCTCACTGAGGACATCCCCAGGGAAACAGGAACTCTGCAGGGACACACTGGGGACACCAGCACACAGGCAGGGACAATATTATGATGTTAGGGACTTCCGGGGGGACACCAGGACTCCCAAAGGGATGTCACTGGGACATTAAAGACACCCACCGGGACACACTGGGACACAAGAACACACGGGGAGACACCACGGCGATATATAGAATGGCCTGGTAATATCCGGACCCCTCCAGGGACACCACTGTGACATTTAGGAATTTCCCAGGGACGCCCCCTGGGACATCAGGGACCACCCCCTCACCTTCCCCGGGGACACCAGGACCCCTCCAGGGACAGCACTGGGACATTAAGGACCCCCCTTTAACACAGCCCTACCCCAGGGACAATGTAGGGGCATTAAGGACTCCTCCCGGGACACCAGGACCCCCACAGGACCAGAAACGCACAAGGGACATACTGGGAACACAAGGACAAACCTGGGGACATCCCTGGGACATCAGGGACACCACGACTGCCCCAGTGACACCACAAGGACATTAAGGACCCCCACAGGGACACCTTGCAACACAAGGACATCCTGGGAGACACCACTGGGACATCATTAGAATAGCCTTTAGGACATCAGGACCCCTCCAGGGACACCCCCGTGACATTAGGAATTCCCCAGGAACCCCGCCCCGGGACATAACAGCCTACCCACTCACCTCCCTGGGGACACCAGGACCACCCCCAGGGACACCCCACAACGCCCCAGGGACACACTGGGACACCAGGACACCACCACCACCACCCCGCCCAAGACACCATTAGGACATCAGGGACATCCCTAGAACCTTAACCACTAGAGCGTTAAGGACTCCCAGAAGGACATATTAGGTCACATGCACCCACTGACAGACACCACTGGGACATCTAGAATGGACTGGGGACATCAGGATGCCTCCAGGGACACCGCTGTGACATTAATGACCCCCACCAGGGACACATTGTGATACACAAGGACCCACTGACACACCACTGGGACATCTAGAATGGCCTGGGGATACCAGGACCACCCCAGCGACATTCAGGACCCCCCTGGAAACACACGACCTGCATCCAGGGAAACTGCAGGGGCATTAGGAACTCCCCCTGGGACACCAGGACCCCCACAGGACACACTGGGACACCCGAATGCCTATAGGGCCACCTGAGAACACTAGGACATCTCTGGAGACATCCCTGGGACACCAGGGACACTCCCGGGGACATTAGGACCCTCCCAGGGACACCCTAGTGACATTGGGGACATCTTGGAAGCAGAAGGACCCTCCACAGAGCACTCCTGGGACATCAGGATCCCCCCAAGGGGACCCTCCAGCAGGTCATTCTCAGTTATCACGCAGAAGCTCCCCCTCGATGGAAGTCCTTAGCAGCAGGGCAGCCCTCAGATCTGCACTGTCAAGGAAACGGAGCCCAAAAAACAGACCCCTCCCCACCCCAAAATGGGAGGACCCCCTCCCCACATGACACTTGTTAGTTTAACATTATGCTAGGGGCCAACCAGTGTCCTCCTTTATCTTCTAGTGCCGTGACGACCATGGGTGGTACATGGATGGTCACCTCCTGCCCCATGGGGAACTTAGGGGCCTCCTGCATCAGTAGCACAGGTGCTGCTCCTGCTTTAGGGCATCCAGGCCATCCTGAGCTCACCCCATCCAGCTCTTTGCAGGAGCAAGATACAGCCCGCCCCTGAGGCCCTAAACAATGTGCCAGAACTCCGAAGGCAATGCCTTTCCTCTCACACTTAAAAAGTGCACAGGTCTTTGTCACGTCAGGTAATCCCCATGTGGGGGCCTCCACCAGAGCTCACTTTTTTTCAGATGCTTGAAAGTGGCTTTACCCTCCTCTGTCCCGCCGATAGACCCATGGCAGGAGGTTTTCAGTAGCTCATGCTGAGCTTTCACAAATAAAACACAATTGCCTCCCCAAAGCCGACACCATCCGACCATGCCGAGAAATCTTCATAGTTCCTCGAGAGTTTGAGGTTCCACGAGGCAGCAAATAGCCTCCTCCTGTTGAGATCCCAACTGTCTCTGGCCTTCCAGCACTTCAAACACCAAACGTGGAAGTGACTCCTGGATAATTCCATATCCACTAATTCCCAAGACATTTAGAAGGCTTATCGTCAGGGAAAGACACAGCTCCCAAGTCCCTGCCGCAACCAGAATATCATCCTACGATCGCAGAACTCTTCCCTGATCATTTTCTGTTCTCCAAATGTCAAACTGCTTTGCCAACTGATTCCCAAAGATTGTCGGGATATTTTGAAAGCCTTGTGGTATAACCGCCCAAGTGTATTGCCTTTTCCTTCCTCTTTCTGGGTTTGTGCATTCAAAAGCAAAAGGCTTCTGACTGTCAGTGCCCAGGGGAACACAGAAAAAGGCATCCTTCACATCAAAACCTGTACACCATCCCTGTTCCCCTGTAAGGGTGGTTTCATATCTTTATGGATGTGCTACTGCAGGATAAATACCTTGAGGTATGTGATTTGTTGCTCTTAAATCCTGCACCGATCGGCAATCTTGACCCTTGGCCTTTTTCACTGGCAACACAGGGGTGTTGGATTTCGATACACACCCCACCAGCAGGCTGTACTTCAAGAATTTCTGAATTATCGCTACCGACCCACTCCTAGCTTCCAGCTTCGGGCGACACTGTTTCATTCTCAGCGGGGATGATCCAGGCTTTAAGTCAGTCCTTACAGGTTTTGACCTGTGGGATTTTCGAGGAACCTCTCCGGCTCGTACAATAGGAATCACAGCATCTCTGACCTCCGGGCGTATCTTTCTCCTTTCAAGGCAGCATAGCCTGTAATAACAAAGCTGCTGCCTCGACACAAAAAGTTTCTGGAATTCAGATTTCTATTTCCTCATTTTAAAATCAGATTTCTGCTTCCAATTTTTTGGAGTAGATCTCTCCCTAAACAACGCTTCTGGAGAATTTGGCTAGTATAAAAACTGATGAGTAACCCACTGTTTTCCCAGCTTCATTGTTAAAGGTTTCAAAAATGGCCAAGTTTCATGGGTCTCTGTCGTACCAGCAATGCTTATATTCTTATTGCTTAGTTCCCCTCTAAAGTCTTCTGAACAGAGAAAGTAGCCCCAGGATCTACCCAAAGCTCAACTTCTTCACTTCCCAGCTCCACTTTAAACAGAGGTTTCTCTGGGGAGAGACTCCTCTGCGGCGAATGAAGAGACGGGACGCGGCTTGATGCAAGCAAATGTCGATTTAGTGTACACAATCACGAGTTTATATATGTTTTCAGAAGCTGCGTGCTTTAAACAGATTGGTTCTTTAAGCTAAGAATTACATACTAGGCAATCCCTGATTGGTGGTTAACTACAAAGGACACTTTCATCAATTAACAGCAAGGTGTTACCTTTCCTTGGCGCCATCCTTGGCGCCATCCGTCTCCCACTCCCCTGTGCTCTGCAAACATGCCTCATCATGTTAATTGCTGTCTAGACAAGCTCGAGCACATTCCCCTCAGCTAACCGATTGCCGCGCATGGTCCTAGTTTGCAGACCGCTCCTGCACTCCTCCGCTCCCCCTCATTCCTCGCTTACTGGGAGCAAGGGGGCAGAGGGACTCCAATCCTTAAGCAGACGGTCTTCTTCTGAACGCCCATCCCTTTTGCACCGTGCACACTGATTATCACCCAACCGAGGGCTGGGCCGGAGTCCCCCCTCGGGGCTCTGCCCCATCCTCAGGCCCTTGCCCTCACCCTACCATTTTACTCTGATACCGCCAACAAGCGACAATTTACTCTTCCCTTTCGACTCTCTCTATGACGATCTGCAATGCAAGCAACGTCCAACAGCTTTCCCCTACCTTGAGCAATCACTTCCTTGTAACTTCTGTAACTTTCTTCTAATACCATCGCAGGATTGGCCCACCAATAGAGGGGCCGATTGATCTCATCCCTCTTAAGATTCAGGGTCAGCACTTGTAGAGTTGCGGGCTACCTCCTTCATTCTGTTCTGCAGATCTGGGGGGGGCTCTTGGCTATCGTGCCTAGCCTCGTACCATTCGGACATGGTTATTGCCTTAGCCACAGCATTTTGAATGCCAAATAGAATCCCTTTCTGACACCGAGTCCAAAGCTGCCTGGGTCCGTTAACATGCAGGTCCCAGTTTGGACCAACAGAGGGGAAATGATGCTCCACAGTTCCTGTTTTAACCTCAGCTTCCACATGTATTCTAGCGGCTTGACAAATCATCTCCTTCTCACTACTATCAAATAAAACCTGCAGTACTGCCGCTATATCCTTACACTCTGGATCATCCTGTGTTTTAACCACCATTATTTCAAAAACACCAGCCGCCTTCTCAGGGTCGTCTCGGTAATTTCCTGCGGTTGCTTTGCAATTCTTCAACTCCGTTACTGAAAATGGGACCCTCACCATAATGGGTCCTTCGTTTCCCACAGCCTGGCACAGGGGAGTCTGTATCACTTCCCCTGGTCTGGCCCGCTCCCACCCTGCGGCTGGGCTAAAACCTTCTCCCTCTTCACAGCCACTTTCCCTGCCACCAGCCTCGTCAGCTCGCCTGCCACCACTTTCTCTTACCCTGCTCACATCACTAATATCAGCATCAGAACTCTCTCCCCGTCTCTGCTGGGCTTCAACCATTAACTCTAAACCATTGTCTCTAAACCTTCTTCTTTCTTGTAGTCGTTACAATTTTAAACACCTCTGTCTGATACTACAAGCAGAGCAGACCCTTTTCAACAACCTCTTCTTATCCTTTCCCAAAGCCAAGAGAAAAGGATCTCAGGAAGGTAAATTTATACCACACTGGTTTTGCCATTCAGAATGGGTCTTTACAGTGGAAGAAAGATCAGCGTATCAAACTCTGTCCCTTTTCCTTTCCTGCCTTCAAAACAACATCAGCGGTAACATCATACAATAATGCAAACTGCCATTTTCCCCCACCGCCCAGTTTCTACAGAGACCACCCCTGAGTACACTATTGCACTAGGGTGCTTTTAGTTACATTTCCCTCAGAACTACCCCTTGATTCTTCCCAGTGTCCCAAAACACATCCCAGGGGAGACTGCTGTAAAATACCACGGCCGTGTACACTGACCAGGGCCCGTTTCCTTTTAGTGTCCTGAACATTTTATCATACACATGTATAGAAGTATTTTCAGATGTTCAGAGTGCACTCTACTAGACACACACACACACACACACACAACATTAATATACTTGAGTATGCCAGGCAGAAATTTTACCAGACACATTGTTTCCAGGAGAGCCCTCAATAACCCAACCCAGCAGGGCTTTTGCCTCTGCTTAGGGGCAGGTATCCCAGACCACCAGGAATGCCTGACATCTTACCGGGGGAACGTTGCTTTGGAGTCGTTGGTCCGGGAATCAGAGGTCTTCCCCAAGAGTCCCTCAGTGCCGGCTGGAATTGCTGTGATCCGCAGCTCCACCGACGCTCAACAGCAGAGTCTCACCTGGGTCACCAGAAAATGATCCCGTAAAGGCGGTCACGGTGAAAAACCCTCTCAGACCTGATGTGAAGTTTCAGAAGGCGGGCATTCTTTATGACAGCGCTGGGAGCACGGGGGAGTGCTCACCAAGTTACTCGAGGGTACACATTACACACAGCAGAGTACTTGCACGCTCACAGTGCATCACACATGCACACTCCACCAAGTTGTCTCCTCTTGCGGCCAGAACTTCCCCACTCAGAACTTGCCTGCACACGTCTTTCTCCCAGGATGGACCAGGCACAGACAACCACTGGGGGAGTGTGCTCAGCTTTTATTGACCTCAGAAAGTGTCCAGGGTGGAGAGGAGTCTGGCAGCACAATGTCCTCGTGGCAGCTGAACGTGTTGGGCGCCGTCCATGCACCCATGCCTCGCGTGCCTCCCTGTGCCACACCCTCTGGGTACCGCACAGGATCAGGGCCAGCTGCCATCTCTGGGGACCCTTCTGCCAGCACGGCGCTGCTGCTCTCGCTGTGGCCTGATGCAAGTACAGCAGAAAGCCTTGCGCAGAGCCCTGAGCGCCCTGCGGAAGAGGGAGGGCCGTCGCTGTCGAGCTGGGGCATGCGGGAGGGCAGCCATGCCTGTGGAAGGAAGAGATGTGTAGGCAGGGGGCTGGGCAGGTACCGGGCAAGATCCTGCCTGCTCCCCGCCACCGAGAGCTTTCCCCAGGGAGTGGTGGCCAGGGAACGGCCAGCCCCCATGCACGCAGTCCTTCTGCTTTGGCCTGGGTGCACATTGCTGGGACACCTGGGCTAAGCCTTCCCTTGCCGGGCCAGCGCTACACGCAAGGATGTACCTGGCTCATCCTCGGGCTCATCCCTGGGCTCCGAGCAGGGCCACGTGTTATCTGGCTGCCTCTCCTGAAAACCACCACGGGGCTCCTGGCAGAACTCCAGGAATGACGGGTTGACCCAGATGCTGTAGATGATGATTCCCGCTCGGCACAGCTCTATATCATCACGTTCCCAGTTTTCCTCCTCAGACAAGAACCTTGGCGCGCCCTATAAAAACATTAAGGGCAAAAGGAGACCTAAGCATCTGTAACTGGGTGCCGGGGGAAACACAGGCGCTTAGGGATATGGATTAGTGGTAGAATATGCAGTGCTATGTGTCGGGTTGGTTAGGATTATGGTCTCTGCAGCCAGAGGAGGGCTGTGCGTCACCTCTGTGCTGGGAGGCCACTTACACGGGGAGAAGAAGAGCACAGGCAGGGGATGGAGGGGATGTCAGTGGGATGACATGGACAGCACCAGCCATCTCCCAGCTGCACACATCCTGGACACTATACGTGCCTACAGTACCTCGTGATGGTCGCTGCCAGCAATGCACCCTGGGCTCACCTGGTGCCAAGACTCTGCAGACAAGGTAGAATCCATGTAATCTCTTTTGTTGTCCCCTGCTGGCTCAAGGTGGGGTAGGGCAGCATCATCTGGGGCGGGGGGTTGAGGCAATGAAGGAGCCACTTCATCCTTGTGTGCTGCTGGAGACTCAGTGGCTGTGCTGGGCTCTCTCTGAGGCTCCCCAGACAAGGGAGGCTCACTGTCCTGAGGTGCTGCAGGTGGTGCTGCTGCCATTACCACACCCACACTTTGTGCCGGGTCCCCATGTTCTGCCAGCTGCTGACTGAGCTCCTGTATCGCAGGCAATGCCTCGTGCAGGACCTCTCTCATTTTGCAGTCGTCTGTGTCCTGCAGAGCCATGTTGTAGGCTATGGGGCTGTGTGGGGCAGCAGCCTGGCTCTCTGCCACAGCTGTGGGCTGCTCACTGAGGAGAGGAGAAGCTGGTGTCTTCCTCGCCTCTTTTCCTACGGTAGCTAGAGATGCGCAGTACCACTCTTCCACAGGAGCTCCGGTCAGGGCAGCAGCTGCTGGCTTATCATCCATGTGTTCCTCTGGGACAGGGGACACTCCCTGCAGGTTTCTGGCTTTGTCTCCTGATGTCCCTCTGCCTACACTGCTCAGCCAGCAGGGCCCATCCTGGAGACCAGCGTGGGTGTCCTGGTAGAACTCCAGGAATGAGGGGTTGGCCCAGATGCTGTAGATGAGGGTTTCCTCTTCTTGGCACAGCTCTTTATCATATTTGTCTTCCCAATCGTCCTGCTCAGACAAGACACCTGACACATCCTGTAAAAACATTAAGGGCAAAAGGAGATCTAAGCATCCGTTATTGGGTACTGGGGGAAACACAGGCACTTAGGGACATGATTTAGTGGTAGAATATGCAGTGCCACGTGTCGGGTTGGTTAGGTTTATGGTCCACAGCCAGAGGAGGGCTGTGCGTCACCTCTGTGCTGGGAGGCCACTTACACGGGGAGAAGAAGAGCACAGGCAGGGGATGGAGGGGATGTCAGTGGGATGACATGGACAGCACCAGCCATCTCCCAGCTGCACACATCCTGGACACTATATGTGCCTACAGTACCTCGTGATGGTCGCTGCCAGCAATGCACCCTGGGCTCACCTGGTGCCAAGACTCTGCAGACAAGGTAGAATCCATGTAATCTCTTTTGTTGTCCCCTGCTGGCTCAAGGTGGGGTAGGGCAGCATCATCTGGGGCGGGGGGTTGAGGCAATGAAGGAGCCACTTCATCCTTGTGTGCTGCTGGAGACTCAGTGGCTGTGCTGGGCTCTCTCTGAGGCTCCCCAGACAAGGGAGGCTCACTGTCCTGAGGTGCTGCAGGTGGTGCTGCTGCCATTACCACACCCACACTTTGTGCCGGGTCCCCATGTTCTGCCAGCTGCTGACTGAGCTCCTGTATCGCAGGCAATGCCTCGTGCAGGACCTCTCTCATTTTGCAGTCGTCTGTGTCCTGCAGAGCCATGTTGTAGGCTATGGGGCTGTGTGGGGCAGCAGCCTGGCTCTCTGCCACAGCTGTGGGCTGCTCACTGAGGAGAGGAGAAGCTGGTGTCTTCCTCGCCTCTTTTCCTATGGTAGCTAGAGATGCGCAGTACCACTCTTCCACAGGAGCTCCGGTCAGGGCAGCAGCTGCTGGCTTATCATCCATGTGTTCCTCTGGGACAGGGGACACTCCCTGCAGGTTTCTGGCTTTGTCTCCTGATGTCCCTCTGCCTACACTGCTCAGCCAGCAGGGCCCATCCTGGAGACCAGCGTGGGTGTCCTGGCAGAACTCCAGGAATGAGGGGTTGGCCCAGATGCTGTAGATGAGGGTTTCCTCTTCTTGGCACAGCTCTTTATCATATTTGTCTTCCCAATCGTCCTGCTCAGACAAGACACCTGACACATCCTGTAAAAACATTAAGGGCAAAAGGAGATCTAAGCATCCGTTATTGGGTACTGGGGGAAACACAGGCACTTAGGGACATGATTTAGTGGTAGAATATGCAGTGCCACGTGTCGGGTTGGTTAGGTTTATGGTCCACAGCCAGAGGAGGGCTGTGCGTCACCTCTGTGCTGGGAGGCCACTTACACGGGGAGAAGAAGAGCACAGGCAGGGGATGGAGGGGCTGTCAGCGGGATGACACGGACAGTACAAGCCATCTCCCTGTCACACATGCCCTGGACACTGTGCCTGACTGCAGTACCTCGTGATGCAGCCTGCTGTTGGGCTGGGGGTGGGCGTTTGCCTCCTCATGCGTGGGCATCTTCGGCGGCGCCTGCCGACGACCGGCCATGGTCACCCAGGGGAGATGCTGCCTCCTGAGGGAGTGGCTCTCCTGGGAGTGGGCACCCCAGGGCTCTGGCTCCTTAAATACCCGCGGGGTCACCGTGGGGACCCGCATCACAATGACCTCTGGGCACGCTGCGCCGCCTGCATCACAAAGCCCTGGCGATGCTGTGGAGCCTGGCGGGGACTGGCTGTGCCCGGCTGTGCCCGGCATGGGGCAGCCCCTGCTTGCCCCTCACAGAGGCCCCAGCAGGCCCGAGCCCGCACCTCCCACATCCCCCTGGTGCCAGCAGCCTCTGCAGAGCTCAGTCCTGTGTGCGTGCAGCAGCTCTGGCTGCCACCGCCCGGGGCCTTGTCCCCAGGCATGGCTCCCACACAGGGCGCCCAGGCCTGGGGACGCTCCGGTGCCCGCCTACAGCAACGCAGGGGAGGCCCGCAGGCCCGTGCCCAGAGGCCACTGGCCACGCCGAGCTGCTCCCGGCAGTCACCATGGGCCGCGGGGTGACCAGCCCTCTCCCCAGCCGGCTCTGGGAGGTCCCTCCCAGGCTGCTCTTCTTCAGTGCCTTTCCTCCAGAGGTGGAGCGTGCACGGGCTCACACCCACAGCCAGGACGAGGGAGCAGGGCTGCCTCCCTGGGGCTGACGCTCTGTGCTCCCCTTCCAGCTGGAACGAAAAGAAAAGCCGCCTTTGCTCCCAGTTACAACACAGAGAAACACCCGTGTCTCGTGCACGTGCCTGCACCTTTTCTGACAGAAAATGGCTTTGGGGTACTATGGAAACTCCTGGGGAGAAAAAAAAACCCAAACCATTAAAACAAACGCTGCTCAGCTGATGTTGGAGACCTTGGTATTAGACACCCAGACCTGTTCTCCTCCACGCAGCTGTCACTCCTGCACCAGGAACTGCTTGCTAGTGGGTGAATCTGACGGCAGCAGCTCCCAGGCAGAGCTGGGAGCAGCCCCTGGGGACACCTTTAGGCTTTACAGCAGTGTTTGCTGCCCCAGCACGGGTCCCCTGCCCCCTGCAGGGACCAGGCAGGAGGCTGGAGGGAAGAGTCCCACCAACAGCTTTGGCCTCCAGGCTGGAGAACCCTGTCCCAGGCTCAGGCACCGCTGCCTCCGGGCTCCCCTACCCCATCCTGGGGCAATGAGGCAACTCTCTTCCTTCTACAGAACAACACTCAAAGCTTAAGGGGAGGAGGAAAAGCCTACTTCCTCCCTCATGCAGGTTTCCCCCAGGCCTAGAGGTTGCTGCTGTCTTCTGCTCGGCTGGGAGAGGGGTTGGAGCCTTTCTCCACCTCTCCTCGACCGCCTCTCTCCTGGGCTGGGCTGGAGGGTGGGGAGTCCAAGCGCCTCCAGTGCCGAGGGCCTGCCAAGGAGCAGACGCTCTCAGCAAAGCAGACGGCAACCACAGGTGCTGTTTCCCAGAGGACCTCTTGAAAGCAGCCTGCAGCAGGACCTGGCAGCCGGGAGACCCAGCACTGCGTGCCTCTTATCACGGCCGATTTTGTCGCTTGCATCCTGCTGCCACTCTCTCCCTCACCAGCATGAGCAGGCAAACCCCTGCCCTGCAGCTGGGTGTCTGTCCTGCTCCCCCGCTCTGGAGACCTGCCGCCCTGGGTGCCCCGAAGGAGAGGGTGGCTGCTGCTCTCAGCGGTGTCAATCGCTGCCCGTACCTGGGGTTGCTGTCGGTCCTTCCCCGCAGACCAGGCTCCCCACGCCGCCCACTCTGCCTTTGCTTGCTCGAGCTGCTCTTGCCACTTGGGCCTCACTTGCTCCCACTCTGCAGGCAGCTGCCAGACCTCCTGGAGGGGACGGCAAGGCAGCAGAAGGCAGGATTAGTCTCAGCGCCTGGAACGGGTGTCCTTCGGGTCTGACCCGTGTTGCCGCCCCTTGCCTCAGCTGGTCGGTTGGCAGGGCTTTGCCCCTAACACATCGGGGGCTCTGGGGTCATTCTAGGCTCCTGGCAAACACAGCTGCGACCAAAGCCCTGCACTGTGAACAGCCGAGAAAGGACTTGGGCATCTCCCATAGCCCCTGGGCCAGGAGAAAGTGTTTTGTGACAACCCAGGGGGCAAGGAAGATCTGAAGGAGGTGACAGACAGCCGACAAGGAGCGCACGTCCAGGGGTCCTTTCAGGCTGGCTCTCTGCACAAAGAGGCTTCTGCCGAGTCCCCAGCAGCACGGCAGCTACAGCAAGGCACGCACCTGCAGCGCTTTCTGGCAGTCGTCTGAGGATGGGAGTGTAGAGGTGGGTTTGGCTGGAGAAGCCGGCTCCTGCCTGCCTGCCTCCTTCATCCTGGGGGAGCTGCCTGGACACGGGGGGAGCGCACTGCAAAGAGGCACCAGGAGCAGTCGGCATGAGCACGGGGCAGTTTGCTCTCCCACCTTCGCCTGGCACCAAAGCTCCCCAGGCTGGCAGAAGCAGCACGCGAGGTGGGGCCATTTCTGCTGGCAGCGGGGAGCCTTTCCTGAGCCCCCTCAGATGGACGGGGGAGGTCTGCACCTCAGCTCTTGCGTGAGGGAACCACAGGGACGTGGGGTGCACTCAGCATCCGCCACCTTCCCCAGGGAGGGGCCCACAACAGGGGAAACAAGCACATAAGAGCCATGCGGCACGTGTCAGGGACCTTGCCGCGTCCCTGCAGCCGGAGTGTCCGGAGGGGAGGTCTCTCCTCCACGGGTGCAGGATCCCTTTCATCCCTTCCCACCAGGGTCTCACCTCTCAGAAGTCTTCTTGCCCAAGTCTTTCTGTCTTGTGCCTGGCCCCTGACTTGGCAGTGCAGCAAGGGAAAGCTTCCTCCGTCTCTGCAGCAGCTTGCCAGGATGCGCCTCTGCACCTGGCAAAGGAGGAAACTCAGCAGAGCAGCCCCCTGGGGAGTGCCTTTTGACGGAGCTGTGGTCACCCAGCGCGGGGCAGGGCCTCAGCTGGGCAGCGGAGACCTGTTCCCACACCTTGTCTGAGCCTGGACTTTGCTGCAGCCTTCTTGGCCCAGGCGGACAAAGCCTTGGCCACTGCTCTGCTGACCACCGTAAAGCGAAACCTGGGCAGTAAATGATGACACGGGCTTGAAGAAGGGTGACCCCTACCCTCTGCAGCTTCCCAGCACTAATCCTCACGACTCTCGTGTGAGGCACGGCACCCCTCTTCCTCGTGGCCATGCAGCCATGCATGGGTTTTATTAGCAATCTATCTCCCCCCAACACCAGGCGGCGTAGCTTAAAGCCCTCCCTGTGTGCAGCTGGCTCTCTCTGACGGGAGTGACGGGCAGGCTGGGCATGAGAAACGCAGTGACGCTGCCCGGCCACTCCAGGAGAACACACGTGTAACCCCAACTCATCGTAAGTTAACCAGAAACCAGCCCCTTCAGGTCAGGCCCCCTCCCAGACTCAACGTGCAACGCCAAGCCCCGGCAAGGCGCACTCCTGATCAGGAGCTGGGAATCCGCCCGCTCGGTCAGTCGAGGGCTGCAGAGGAAACGCACTCACCTGGGGAAGGCGTGGGCAGGAGCAGCCTGCATCCCCCGAGTGCTGGTCGCTCCACCGGAGACAGCTGCACCGGGCATCCTCAGCCTCTGTAAAGTGACACAGAGCTGCTAGAAGGTTTCCAAGGCACTTTGCTCTTGGCTCCCAAAGGAAGCAGACCTGTCTCCTGCTCCAAAAGGAAGCCACTTCTCCAAACCCCTCCTCCAAATCTTCCGCCGTGAACAGGAGCCCTTGCTCTGCTCCGCAGAAGCTGCACAGCAAACACTGAGACTGCGCAGTAACGCTGCCAGCCTTTCTGTAGGGCAAGAACTCAGAAGCTCAGAATAAAACTTCTTTTCCAATGGAGAACTCAGCGTGGGCGAGCACGTGGAAAGGTGTCGGACTGGCCTGCCACGTGCAGGCTGCCCAACGACCATCGGGTTGCTCACCCTTCAAGAGGCTTCCCAAAGTCACTGCATCACCCTCAAAGCCTGAGCAACTCGCAGTGCTGAGCAGCGCAATCCAGCTGGCCTTGCTCTCCAGCCCTGTGACGCAGTCGCAATAGAATCGCATGCACAGGACGTTGTCGGTGAAGGACAGAACGCCAATGTCCTTGAAGGTGAAGGCGAGGCGCTGCCTGTTCCTCAGTTGGAAAGAGTGCAAGAGTATGGTCTCTTGCACACAGCTCTGCACCACGTGCCATGGGAAGGAAGTGGCTCGTGACAGCCACCTGTGGTTCAGCGGCTCGTTCTTGACATCCTCTGCAAGCAGGAGGAACATCGTCACTGGCAGAGCGGGCTGAATTTCCATGTAAAATTAGAAACGAAATGCCAGAGAAAAGGTCGTTTACGGAAACGGCTCTTGGGGAGTGGTTATTTTGGGAGGAGCTCAAGCTGTCCGCCTAACTTTGGAGGGAAATCTCTCCAGAGAAATTCTGAAGTCCTCATTTCTCTGCGCCCTTTCTGAAGGGCAGAGAGCATGCACCCCAGTCCCAAACAGGGCGCGGGAAAGTGGAGGGCGGCCGTTGCCTTCTCACCAGGAATAACCTCTGTGAGGAACGCGAGCTCCCGCAGAGATAACTCACCAATGTCCAGCTGGGAGACAGGTCTTCAAACCGCGTACACCTCTTCCTCACCTTGGAATCGCTCTTGGACCGTAGCAAAGGTCCCGAGTCCTGTGACCAGGACCCCCTGCCCAGGAAAACGACGCAAAGGCTGACCACAGGGAAGAGCGAAACTCTATCACGTGCCAAAAGCTTTCTCAGACTAGATCTGGGCACGCTTTCGCCCCTGGTTGACCACGAAGCAAGAGCAGGAGAGCTGCTGAGGGACTCCCTGAGAGAGGCCTGCTGTGAATCCTCCCTGGGAGGAGCAGCAGCGCTTCACCTTTCTCGGCCTTGGCCGTCGGGCTGGGTGAGGGTGAGCTTTTCAGCGGCTGCAGGTCTCGGTCGCAGAGTGCAGCGAGGGTGAGGGCAGGCAGAGATCAGGCAGGAGAGGTTGTGGTCACCGAGGACATCCCCAGGGAAACAGGAACTCTCCAGGGACACACTGGGGACACCAGCACACAGGCAGGGACAATATTATGATGTTAGGGACTTCCGGGGGGACACCAGGACTCCCAAAGGGATGTCACTGGGACATTAAAGACACCCACCGGGACACACTGGGACACAAGAACACACGGGGAGACACCACGGCGATATATAGAATGGCCTGGTAATATCTGGACCCCTCCAGGGACACCACTGTGACATTAGGAATTTCCCAGGGATGCCCCCTGGGACATCAGGGACCACCCCCTCACCTTCCCCGGGGACACCAGGACCCCTCCAGGGACAGCACTGGGACATTAAGGACCCCCCTTTAACACAGCCCTACCCCAGGGACAATGTAGGGGCATTAAGGACTCCTCCCGGGACACCAGGACCCCCACAGGACCAGAAGTGCACAAGGGACATACTGGGAACACAAGGACAAACCTGGGGACATCCCTGGGACATCAGGGACACCACGACTGCCCCAGTGACACCACAAGGACATTAAGGACCCCCACAGGGACACCTTGCAACACAAGGACATCCTGGGAGACACCACTGGGACATCATTAGAATAGCCTTTAGGACATCAGGACCCCTCCAGGGACACCCCCGTGACATTAGGAATTCCCCAGGAACCCCGCCCCGGGACATAACAGCCTACCCACTCACCTCCCTGGGGACACCAGGACCACCCCCAGGGACACCCCACAACGCCCCAGGGACACACTGGGACACCAGGACACCACCACCACCACCCCGCCCAAGACACCATTAGGACATCAGGGACATCCCTAGAACCTTAACCACTAGAGCGTTAAGGACTCCCAGAAGGACATATTAGGTCACATGCACCCCCTGACAGACACCACTGGGACATCTAGAATGGACTGGGGACATCAGGATGCCTCCAGGGACACCGCTGTGACATTAATGACCCCCACCAGGGACACATTGTGATACACAAGGACCCACTGACACACCACTGGGACATCTAGAATGGCCTGGGGATACCAGGACCACCCCAGCGACATTCAGGACCCCCCTGGAAACACACGACCTGCATCCAGGGAAACTGCAGGGGCATTAGGAACTCCCCCTGGGACACCAGGACCCCCACAGGACACACTGGGACACCCGAATGCCTATAGGGCCACCTGAGAACACTAGGACATCTCTGGAGACATCCCTGGGACACCAGGGACACTCCCGGGGACATTAGGACCCCCCCAGGGACACCCTAGTGACATTGGGGACATTTTGGAAGCAGAAGGACCCTCCACAGAGCACTCCTGGGACATCAGGATCCCCCCAAGGGGACCCTCCAGCAGGTCATTCTCAGTTATCACGCAGAAGCTCCCCCTCGATGGAAGTCCTTAGCAGCAGGGCAGCCCTCAGATCTGCACTGTCAAGGAAACGGAGCCCCAGAAACAGACCCCCCACCCCAAAATGGGAGGACCCCCTCCCCACATGACACTTGTTAGTTTAACATTATGCTAGGGGCCAACCAGTGTCCTCCTTTATCTTCTAGTGCCGTGACGACCACGGGTGGTACATGGACGGTCACCTCCTGCCCCATGGGGAACTTAGGGGCCTCCTGCATCAGTAGCACAGGTGCTGCTCCTGCTTTAGGGCATCCAGGCCATCCTGAGCTCACCCCATCCAGCTCTTTGCAGGAGCAAGATACAGCCCGCCCCTGAGGCCCTAAACAATGTGCCAGAACTCCAAAGGCAATACCTTTTCCCTCACACTTAAGAAGTGCACAGGTCTTTGTCACATCAGGTAATCCCCACGTGGGGGCCTCCACCAGAGCTCACTTTTTTTCAGATGCTTGAAAGTGGCTTTACCCTCCTCTGTCCCGCCGATAGACCCATGGCAGGAGGTTTTCAGTAGCTCATGCTGAGCTTTCACAAATAAAACACAATTGCCTCCCCAAAGCCGACACCATCCGACCACCCCGAGAAATCCTCGTAGTTCCTTGAGAGTCTGAGGCTCCGCGAGGCAGCGAATAGCCTCCTTCTGTTGGGATCCCAACTGTCTCTGGCCTTCCAGCACTTCAAACCCCAAACGTGGAAGTGACTCCTGGATAATTCCATATCCACTAATTCCCAAGACATTTAGAAGGCTTATCGTCAGGGAAAGACACAGCTCCCAAGTCCCTGCCGCAACCAGAATATCATCCTACGATCGCAGAACTCTTCCCTGATCATTTTCTGTTCTCCAAATGTCAAACTGCTTTGCCAACTGATTCCCAAAGATTGTCGGGATATTTTGAAAGCTTTGTGGTACAACCGCCTAAGTGTATTGCATTTTCCTTCCCGTTTCTGGGTTTGCGCATTCAAAAGCAAAAGGCTTCTGACTGTCAGTGCCCCGGGGAACACAGAAAAAGGCATCCTTCACATCAAAACCTGTACACCATCCCTGTTCCCCTGTAAGGGTGGTTTCATATCTGTATGGATGTGCTACTGCAGGATAAATACCTTGAGGTATGTGATTTGTTGCTCTTAAATCCTGCACCGATCGGCAATCTTGACCCTTGGTCTTTTTCACTGGCAACACTGACGTGCGGAATTAGACTCTATAACTCGAAAGTTATAAAGTAGGTATGTTTATTGCACGCAGATGCATGGGGGATCGCTCCTCCACAAGCGTGCATACCCGAAGTGAGGAACCATCTCACATTTATACAATGAACAAATGAATATTCAATTAACGCCTATACATATTCGTTACCTAAACCCCGCTTCGTATGTTAATTAGCTTATCAGTCCATTTCCTGGAATGTGGTGGTCTTGCAGGTTTGTAGGTGATTCATGTTCTTGTGACCATCCGATCTTCTTCAGGTGATTCATGTCCTTGTGACCACCCGATCTTCTTCAGGTGATTGTGACCACCCAATCTTTTCCAGCAAGGAGACTTAGCACTCCCTCCCTCTAGATAGCATTTGAATGTCTCTCATCTTTTCTTATTCTCTTTTAAATAGCCCCTTTGTTAGAGGAAGAGGGGCAGGCGTCTCCCCTTTGTTAGAGGAAGAGGGGCAGGTGTCTCCTCAAAACTGTGGTTGTCACCGCACCCATGACTAGTCACCATACCCACATTCCTTAAGCAGACACATACAATCACAATCCATGTCCATTATCCCCATTTCACATTATTTCTCCATATCAACACAGGGGTGTTGGATTTCGATACACACCCCACCAGCAGGCTGTACTTCAAGAATTTCTGAATTATCGCTACCGACCCACTCCTAGCTTCCAGCTTCAGGCGACACTTTTTCATTCTCAGCGGGGATGATCCAGGCTTTAAGTCAGTCCTTACAGGTTTTGACCTGTGGGATTTTCCAGGAACCTCTCCGGCTCGTACAATAGGAATCACAGCATCTCTGACCTCCGGGTGTATCTTTCTCCTTTCAAGGCAGCATAGCCTGTAATAACAAAGCTGCTGCCTCT
>NW_023618182.1:0-30650 GCF_015220075.1 Falco rusticolus | reverse complement strand
AAACCTCTCAAGATCACCAAGTCCGGAGCAAAGCCCACAGTCCCTGGAAGCGTTAATGGGCCCCACTGAGGGCCATGGCTGAGAAAGCCTCCCCATGGCCTTGTTAGAGCCCGTCCTTGGGGGCTGTGAGTGCCCCCTTCTTTTCTCAGCGGAAACACAGGAGAACCAGTGCATCATGACTGCTTAGAAACTATTGAAGCGACATACTCAAGTCGCCCAGACTTAAAGGATAGCCCCATAGAAAACGGGGAAAACTGGTTCACAGACAGGAGCAGCTATGTCCTGAATGGCAATCGGCACGCAGGATACGCCATCACCACCAGTCAAGAGGTAATAGAGTCAGGACCTTTGTCCATGAACACCTCCGCACAAAAGGCAGAAATAATTGCCCTAACTCGAGCCCTGGAATTGGCTCAGAGCAAAACTGTAAACATTTACACAGACTCAAAATATGCCTTTGGAGTTGTACACGCACATGGAGCAATTTGGAAAGAAAGAGGTTTATTGAACTCCCAAGGGAAAAATATCAAACATGCAGAAGAAATTCTGAAGTTACTAGAAGCTGTCCAACTCCCTGAGAAAGTGGCAATTATGCATATTAAGGCACACCAGAAAGCGAGCTCAGATTTGGAAAAAGGGAATGAACTGGCAGACAGAGAGGCAAAAAAAGTGGCCAAAACGAAAATAAAAGTAGCAGGGGCTTTAATCCCCGATAGACATATTTCCCTACAAGATAAACCAAAATACACTAGTGTTATAAATTGAGACCACAACGGATCATAATCCAATTAAAATTTTATTAATTATAGCAAGTAGAATATGAGCAAAACCAGCGCTGGACGACAGGGGAGTCTGCGCTCCGCCAACTGCCGTCCTGAGCAGTTCAAACAGTCCCTTTTTATACATCTTTACTCCCGTGTTCATGAGGTAGTGGAGGTACCCTGCGCATGCTTCAGTTGTTGTTAGGGGGTCGTTTTCTGCCTTCTGGTGGTCGTTGAGGCCGAAGTAAGAAGTCTTCCCATAGTTGTCCCATAGTTGACCCCTCACTCATATGTCCTTATATGGGGTAGTTTGTCCTGTTTCTGTCGGTTCCTGGACATCTGGTGGTTATCTTATCTTGCACAAGCGGTATCTGGTGGCTGTTTATATCTTTTGCTGTCTGACCTTTACATTGGGCTTAACATAAATCTTAATAAACAATACCCTAGTCCATAGTTTCTCACACTGTCTGACCTTTACATTGGGCTTAACATAAATCTTAATAAACAATACCCTAGTCCACAGTTTCTCACAATCCCCCCTTTTTCTTTTTATCCTATTATTGTTTATTAGACGCTGCTTTCATTCTCGGCACTGCAAGCAAACCTTTTTCCACAATCCCAACATTTATCATAACACTCACAAGGTAATACCTCACAATTACAATAGGCATAGTTCTCACGTGGCATAACGCATTCACAACAATCTTCATCCTCATTAATAGATACACTCTTATACTTTGCCCCAGACCTCGTAGTTACAATAAGCAATTTAGCTATGTCAAACCGTTCTTTAATAAAATGTAAAATATAGCGTAATATACAAGGCCCAAATATAAGTCCCAGAATCAACATAATAAGTGGTCCTGCTAAAGCAGACAACAAAGTGGTTAGCCAAGGTGAGATATTAAACCAGTTTTCATACCATGACCTGCCCGCCTCACGATCTTTCTTACGTTGATCTAACCTTTTCCGGAGTTCAGACATGGTGTCCTGGACTACTCCCGTATGGTCAGCAAAAGAACAACATTCTTCATTGAGAGCTACACATAACCCTCCTTCCTTTAAGGACAATAGATCTAATCCTCTTCTATTTTGCAGCACTACTTCTGATAAAGACTTTACTGAAGTGGCTAAATTTTGGATAGATTGTTCTATTTTTGCTAAATCCTCATCTACAGCCATCTGCAAACTTTGTAATTCCTGACCTTTTACTAGGGAGGCTATGCCTGTACCTGCTCCAACTCCGCCCGCTATCAGCAGTGTAGCTAGGGTTACCACTGTAATTGGCTCTCGTTTTTGTCTATTCAGGTCTCCTTCAAAGTGGCGTAACACCTCCTCGGAGGTGTGATAGATCAGACGAGGAACAATAATCACCTGTACACAAAACTGAGATTGATTAAACACGTTTAGGGATAGGCAAGGCGTTACTCCGATGTCTGAACAAACCCATTTAGCTCCTGGTGTCGGGATAGCCCATTTGTCATTTTGGTTCTTGTGTTTCTCTATATTGGTGTTAGTGACTGTTCGGTTGCACAAAGGCTGATACTTTTCGGGCACTGTACCTATACATTTTCCTTGACCTGTTACCAATTGAATAGTAATTCCTTGCGTATGGTTCCTCTGGTCATTCCATGGGCATTCTCGTGGGTTTGAACCATTAGACCATCGAATCCTTCCTGGTTTTCCAATTGCCTCAAAATATGGTGGTCTAACATTATAACATAACCAGCATTCCTCAGTTAAATTTGGTTTGCTTTCATTGAGGGCACGATAAGAGGCTTGCATGAGATTCCATAAGGGGTCGTTGGATTCTGACAACTCTAGATCCCTGGATAAGGAGAATTCAGTCACAGTGTCATTAGCTGTTTCCGAAAGGGAGTCTGGAGAAGGGGTTACGACAATTACGGGGGCAACCTTTTTTTCAAAGAAAGTAGGTGGATTCAGGACCAGGTTTGGTCCTACTGGTAAAGGATCGTGGGGCATCGGTCTCTTCATTATTTGAAAAATTCCTCCTCTGTCTGCACCTGTTTCCCAATATCTAATTCCCCAATATTTCCCTGCCAGCCAAAAGTCCTGAGCAGGATTTTTTATAGTTATATTGATGCCCACACAAGGAATCGGTTTACTTAAGCAATGACCCCACCGGTCTCCGTGTAATTTAGGTCTCTCGCATCCTTCCGGTGACCACTTTATTTCTAGATATTGGTCTCCAGGTGCGGACCACTCAGAGGCCCATGTTTCGCACCCCCAATATGCACAGTAATAATGACCTGGAGAATTACAGTATCCTTTACCAGGGTTTGATGCTGGACATATATAAATTGGTTTACATATATCCGCTTCATCTCTACGATCTTCTTCAGTAACTAGATCATGCAAACTCACATTGAAACTAACTGTGCCCGGTGTAGTTCGTGCTTGGATTGGATTACTTGGATATTTTATGTTTGTTATTGTCCAGTTCATAGGTTCATGAGGGTTTCCATTTGCTTGGGTTATTATCAATAACAAAACTAACGGTATACCAGGAAAAAGGGTGTCTGTCAATTTTGCTAATTTAAGTATATTTTTACCAGTCCTGGGGAAGTTCGGCCATTGTTGCTTTAGTGTCCCATTGTTCTGGTTCTGTTCTCCACAGTTTGTTCCTCCTCTGCCTTGCCCGTCGACTCGGTTGCTTCGAGCCACGGGGTGTACCATCTTCTCGGCAGCAAGGGAATTCTTCAGGAGAACAGCTGCTTCGGGCTTTCTGCCTGTTTACATAGGCTTCCCACTTTGCAGCTTTAACTAATGGGGCAAAGCAAGACACGGTTAGTACTTCCCTTCTGCACTTTATAGCCAAGATTTCAGCTACAAAGGGGACTGGTTCGGTGGAGTGGTAACAATAATATTGAGGGTTTATTCCTTTGGCAAAAATTTCCCACCACTCATGGGATTCTCGAATAATTTCTTGTTTAGACTCTAATTGTTTTAATTTCCACTCAGTAAGAGTTCTTTGGATTTTCCAACACTCTGTGCAAACTCCTGTTGGAGGGTATCCACATTCACAGTGTGTCCACCATTTATCCTGGCATACCTTACATTTAAAACAAGCAAATGGATAATAATTGCAGTTCAAATTATTACACCTAATTCGTATATCCAAAATGCATATATCATTAACATCAGCATATTTTCTATATTCAATATTGTGTGGCTGCATGAGCTTAGCAATTACACTTCTTACACTTCCATATATAATAGATAAAAAGCGAGATAACTATAGCAAATATAAACAACAATACACACTTTATACCAAAAGGTAATGCGTCAAAATAATCAAATAAAATCTCTATCATTACATTATCTTCTCAATGTTATCTTGGTGTCACCTGGTGTACTGATTACTTTCCAGTGGGGTCTCGTCACTGGGCCTTTAATGCGACTGGCATGAGTCCATCCACGCTCAGCAGTCCGGACAGCCGTTTCTGTTGTAAGCAGAACAAGATAAGGTCCCTCCCAATTGGGTTTTAGGGTTTCTTCTTTCCACGTTTTAACCAATACCCAGTCCCCAGGTTTAAGATTATGAATTTTTAAGTCCAACGGTGGTCGTTGTACAATCAGTCCATGTTCCCAAAGCTTGTTACGATGTTCTGCTAATTGTGAAACATATTCATTAATCACACGGTCTCGAATTAAAACATTTGTTTGTGGACTTTCAATTCTATAGGACATTCCATACACCATTTCAAACGCTGATATTCCTACATCTGCTCGGGGTCTGGTTCTGAGAATTAATAGTGCCATGGGTAGGCACTTAATCCATGATAATTTGGTTTCTATCATTAATTTAGTCAAAATAGTTTTGATTTCTCCATTCATCCTTTCAACTTTTCCCCAACTTTGTGGATGCCATGGCGTATGGTATTCCCACTTAATACCCAAGCTTTCTGTTAGACCTCTAACAATTTTTGACACAAAGTGTGTTCCTCTGTCCGAGTCGATTACTTCAGGTACTCCATATCGAGGTATAATGTCTTCAAGTTACACTTTAGTAACTTGGTTAGCAGTTGCCTTGGAGGTAGGAAAAGCCTCAACATAATGTGTTAAATGATCCACCATTACTAATAAATATTTGTAACGCCCTACCCTGGGTAGTTCAGTAAAAACCACTTGTATGTGTGAGAAAGGTCTGTATGCTGGGGAACGTCCTCCAAGAGGCTTTTGTCTCATGTTGTTTCGATTAACCTTTTGACAGGTCTCGCAGGCTGCCGTGACTGTCTTTGCTATGTTATATACGCCTATACAGGCAAACTGTTGATTGAAATGATCAACTAACGCCTGGGTTCCCCAGTGTGTTTTACTATGTATTTTTGAAAATATTTCAAGTGCTATGCCCTTCGGCAAAACTTCTCTCCCATCTGGCAATATGTACTTACCAGCCTGTTCCTTAGCTCCCATTTGTTCTAGTTTTTCCTTTTCTGCAGACTCAAAACTCAAATTTTTACTAACAGGTATTTGTTGTATAGTTAAAATCGTACTATAATTGCCTGCCACTCGTTTTGCTTCTGTATCAGCTGCATTATTTCCCCTAACTTGGTAACTTGTACCTCGCTGGTGTCCCTTTATATGTACAACTGCTATTTTATTCGGCATTTTTGATGCCTCCAGAACTCGCCGAATTAATTCCGGGTGTATCAGTTCTTTTCCCTGTGAGTGAACGAATCCTCTTTCTTCCCATATTTTCCCAAAAGTGTGCACTACTCCGAACGCATAGCGTGAGTCTGTATATATAGTTCCATCCTTTCCCTTCAGTGACACTAATGCTTTCCACAATGCATACAGCTCACAGGCTTGAGCCGACCAGCTGGCACTCAGGGGGCCTGATTCTATTGTCTTAAATTCTCCTTTTTCCAACTTAACGATGGCATATCCGGACAATCGTTTACCTTCCACTATTCGTGATGACCCATCTATAAATAATACTTCTCCACATTGTAGTTCTTCTTCTTCTAAGTCTGGCCTAATGGCGTGTCTGCTGTTCAATTGTTTGAAAACAATTGTGCAATAGTTCATTACCTTCTCCTGGGTACAAAAATTCAGCGGGGTTAACTGCTCCAATAGTTTTCAAAGATAGTTTAGGGGATTCTATAAGTATTCCCTCATACTTTAATAATCGGCTATCTGTAAGCCATTTTTCTGCTTTTTGTTGTAACACTCCCCTGATATTATGAGGCGCATATAAGACAACTTCTCCATTAAAGGTAATGCGATTCGTTTCCTCAAGTAATAAGGCAGCAGCAACAATGATTTGTAAACAACTCGGCCAACCCCTGCTCACAGGGTCCAACAGCTTTGATAGGTATGCCACCGGTTTCTTTTGTCCGGCCCATTCCTGAGTTAATACTCCGAATGCCGTTCCTTCATATATGTTAACAAATAAATGGAATGGCCGCTTTAAATCTGGGAGGCTTAAAACCGGTGCTTGGCTTAGCTCCCTTTTGAGACTGGCAAACTGCTCTTGATCCTGAGGGGTCCACTTGGGCATTTTGTCTTTAGACAGTTGTTCATATAAGAATTTAACTTTAAAGCTGTAGTTCTCTATCCATTGCCTACAATACCCAAATAGCCCTAATGCCTGCCGAATTTGCCTCTTAGTGACAGGCATAGGTAATTCCAGAATTCCTTTAATGCGCTCTGGATCTAATATCTTCTCGCCGTTAAACAAATAATGCCCCAAGTATTTCACTTTTTCCTCCACAAATTGTAACTTTTCTTGTGATACCCGTAGTCCCTTTTGTGCAAGAAAGTTTAGGAGTCGAATGCTTTCTTTCCTTACATCCTCCTTATTATTCCCTGCTATGAGCAGATCATCTACATACTGTAACAGCACGTTTCCCGTTTGTACTTGGTATTCTTTTAAGAGCTCTTCCAGGGCCTGTCCAAACAGATTAGGGGACTCAGTGAACCCTTGGGGGAGCACGGTCCATCTCAATTGCTGTCTACGGCCTGTCTCTATGTCTTCCCATTCAAAGGCAAAATAATCACGGCATTCTTCTGCCAGTGGGCAGGCCCAAAAGGCATCCTTTAAATCAGCCACACTATACCAGGAGTTATGGGGTCCTAGCTTGCTTAGCAGTGTGTATGGATTTGCTACTACAGGGAACCGGGTGATAGTTCTTTTGTTTATTTCCCTTAAATCATGTACGAGCCGATATTTCCCATTTGGTTTCTTTACAGGCAGAATGGGGGTGTTAAAGGGTGACATACAAGGCTCTAAGATTCCTTGTGCTAACAATCGATCCATTTCTGGTTTTAATCCCCTCCGTCCTTCTAGGGATATGGGATATTGCCTTACCCTCACAGGTATGTGGGGTTCGGAAATTTGGATTTTAATCGGTGGGATTTCCAGTCTACTAATTGTGTCCGGAGAGTACCAGACATCGGGGTTAATTTGTTTTTGATCATCCACGGTCAAAGGATAAGCAGACACTGTTAGCTCTTGATTTTTCACTTTAATTTCTAATTGCAATTCAACAATTAAATCTCGTCCTAACAGATTAAATTCTGCTTCAGGGACGAGCAAGAGTTCACCCATTCCAAATTTATTTTCAGTTTCGAATACCACATTTTTGATTTTGCTTACTTTAAAGGGTTCTCCTTTTGCCCCAATTACTTGTACTTTTTCAGGGGAAACTTTACATCCCTCAGGTATTTGCTTAATAGTTGATTTCTCAGCCCCAGTGTCTACTAAAAAGGTGAACTCTTGTTTATGGGGACCTATTTTTAATTTTATCAAGGGCTCATGATGACTCCGGTCCCCTAAGATATAGAGCCCCTGACTCTCCTATTCCGTTTTCAATATTTCCTCATCCCTGATCCTTTCTCTGCAATTCTGTTTTATATGTCCCCTTTTTCCACAGTAAAAACAACATCTCTGTTCCTTCTTTACTACTACGTTCCCTTGTTTCGTTCCAGCAGTTCTGTGATCACCAGTTCGCCCTTTGCGATCCTCTCTGACCGCTGCTACCATCATTTTTACTTGTCGCTTGCTGCTCTCTTCTTCCCGCCTTACGTAGACTTTCTGAGCTTCCCTCAATAATTCATCCAACCCTCTATTCTGCCAGTCTTCTAACTTTTCAATCTTCTTTCTGATATCTTCCCATGATTTTGCCACAAACTGAGTTTTGAGGAGCGCTTGCCCTAAAGGGTCGTCTGGATTTACCCCAGAGTACAGCTGAAGGGCTTTCCTCAGTCGTTCCAGCCACTCAGTAGGGCTTTCATCTTTCTTTTGCATTTCATTAAATGCTTTATTGATATTCTGGCCACGGGGTACTGCTTCCCTAATCCCCTGAATTACTATAGTTCTCAGGTCCTGCATATGAGTTCTATGCACTGGATCCTGATTATCCCAATTAGGTCTTTGGAGTGGCCATTTAATATCTGCTTGGGGTCCCTGGGCATGCTGAGCATCCCACAGTCTCATTCCTGCTCGTCTAATCATATCTCTTTCCTCGGTAGTAAATAATTGACCAAGGATAGATTGCATCTCATCCCAAGTATAAAGGTTTGGTCCCAAAAGTTGATTTAATCTTTCTGCCACTCCGAGTGGGTCCTCAATTAAGTTTCCCATCTCGGTTCTTTTAAAATCTCGTAGGTCAGCCGAGTTTAGGGGTACGGAAATATATCCGATCACAGGTTGAGGTCCCCCCATGGGTATTTCCCTTAGGGGGTACATCTGAGCTGCCCCTTTCTGACTTCTAGTTACGCGTCTAGGAAGAGGGGGAGACCCTTGTTCCGACTCTGGTGGGGGAGTGGGCGCTCTGGGGACCTCTGCGGGAGCAGGAGGAGGTATGTAAGGAGGGGGGGTTAGAAGGGTTTCGTCCAACTCTTCCTGCTTTTTCTTTTGTTTAGTTTTCATTTCATTCAGTGGGTAAAGTCTAGCTCCCGGTCTTTCTAGCCACACTTGCGCATATCGACTCTCCTCCGGGTTAAGGGGGTTTTTATTATTAACCCAGAGGTTTAATTGCTGTCTTACCCAATCTTCTTCTGACCCATAGACTGGCCAAAAGACATTTTTAGAAATTTTCTTCCCTCCCCATATCTTAGTACAATGTTCTATCATCTTCTGCTTATCTTTCCCTAGAGTTCCAGGGAAATATCTCCAATTGTCTAAGATATATGCCAGAGGGGTATTCTTAGGTACAGTGGGTACCCTTCCCATGGGAGTCGAAGGCTTGCTGCCCTTCGCCCCCATCTTGTGGAATATCCACAAACATACACTCACTCGCTCCCCTTGTTCCTGGCCCAGTCCCTCGCGGGAGATGGGAAACGCAGTACTTAAGAGTCCGCACTCGCTTGGTTCAGTATATCGAACCTCTCACTCGTTATATTCCAGGAAACCCAATCCCGCCCGAACGGCAAACCCGCGAACAAATTCGCAATATACTTACGCGTCCTGCGTCTTCGTCCGGACTCCCGTGCACAGAATTTCTATGGGATTTTACCGGTTTCTCCTTTGCTCATTATTCTAGAATTTAGGTTCGTCGGTAAGGTTGGAGTAAGCTGTTGGTCGCGGGGCCGCGAAATGTCGCGGGGCGCCTCCCCGGAGGACCAAAGCCCACCGTTCCTTATCCGAGTCACGGCACCAGAAATTGTTATAAATTGAGACCACAACGGATCATAATCCAATTAAAATTTTATTAATTATAGCAAGTAGAATATGAGCAAAACCAGCGCTGGACGGCAGGGGAGTCTGCGCTCCGCCAACTGCCGTCCTGAGCAGTTCAAACAGTCCCTTTTTATACATCTTTACTCCCGTGTTCATGAGGTAGTGGAGGTACCCTGCGCATGCTTCAGTTGTTGTTAGGGGGTCGTTTTCTGCCTTCTGGTGGTCGTTGAGGCCGAAGTAAGAAGTCTTCCTCCTTTGTCCCATAGTTGACCCCTCACTCATATGTCCTTATATGGGGTAGTTTGTCCTGTTTCTGTCGGTTCCTGGACATCTGGTGGTTATCTTATCTTGCACAAGCGGTATCTTGTGGCTATTTATATCTTTTGCTGTCTGACCTTTACATTGGGCTTAACATAAATCTTAATAAACAATACCCTAGTCCATAGTTTCTCACACTAGGGAAGATCAGAAACTTATTTCAGACTTAGAAGGGTCATATAATGAAGAGGGATGGGCTTATACCCCACAGGGAAAATTAATTGTTCCCTCATATTTACTGTGGCATTTAATACGGGAAGAACATAGGAAGAGACATTGGGGAATGGAGGCTCTGTATAAGCATCTGATAAAAGATATTGTGGCTAGAAATTTATATACCACAGTGAGACAAGTGACTCAACAGTGTGACCTTTGCCTCCAAACTAATCCAAAGAATACTCCCAAACTAGAAATGGGCCAGATTGGAAAGGGTAATGGGCCTGGACAACAATGGCAGGTTGATTTCACGGAACTTCCAAGAAAAGGGGGGTACCGATATTTGCTGGTATTAACTGATACCTTTTCAGGTTGGCCAGAAGCGTTCCCAACCAGAACTGCCAAGGCTCGGGAGGTAACTAAAATACTAATACAAGAAATAATACCTCGCTTTGGGGTTCCAGCAACCGTATCCTCTGACAGAGGACCACACTTTGTTTCAAAATTAGTGCAACAAACCAGCCACCATTTAGGTATAGATTGGCAACTTCACACCCCATATCGCCCTCAGTCGAGTGGCCAAGTGGAGAAAATGAACCACTTAATCAAACAGCAAATTGTAAAACTGGGACAAGAAGCAAACTTGCCATGGCCTCAGTCTCTCCCTTTAGCCCTTTTGCGTATACGGACAAGACCAAGGGTGAGAGAAGGACTGAGCCCTTTTGAAATTCTGTATGGACGCCCCTATGGAATACAAAAGGGGACATCAATGCAAATTGGGGACGAAATTATGACCTCCTATATGGTGGCATTGAGCAAACAGCTCAATAAAATTGGAAAACATGTAATTGGGACCCGAGGAAGGGGTCTGGATGGGCCTGTACATGATATTCAACCTGGAGATTATGTATATGTAAAGTCTCTTGCAGAAAAAACCTTGAAACCACAGTGGGAAGGACCATACCAAGTACTCCTCACCTCCTTCACAGCAATCAAAATTAAAGAACAGAATGCCTGGATTCATCATACCCGTGTGAAGAAGTCGCCACAAAAGCTTTGGACATGAGAAATTCAAGGGCCATTAAAGCTCAAGCTAAAAAGATAGGATGTGGGTTAAATTTAACATGATTCTGATAATTTTACAGGTGATAGACACAGCGGCCTGGCGAGAGAACTGGTATATACAGGCGATTCAAAACATCACCACAATTTTAAATAAAACAGATTGTTGGATCTGTACCCAAATACCAAGGCATGCTGGTTATGAGATACCGTTAATAGGCATCCCACTGCCAGTTTCCCTAATGAACCGCCAAGATGGCTCCTTTTGGGGAAATACAATCTGGAGCACAGACCCTCAGGTTAAGTGGGGACGGGGACTAAAAATAACTGTTGAAGAGACCAGCATATTAGGGGATAACTGCCTAGTAAGTTCGGGGAAAGGGCTGTTTATGGGAGAACACCTAAATTGTAACAGAAGTCGTACATTAAATATGACAGGTAGAGATTTGGGATTTTTGAAATTAAACTATACCGGTCTCCTGACCCCACAAGGGACAGGGTGGTATTGGTTGTGTGGCACAACGGCTCATAAAGTCTTGCCCATAGGACGGCGAGGAGCATGCACTCTGGGAGGTCTGGTCCCCAATATTACTATCATTGACGGGTTAACGCGACCCCCCATAAGAAAAAAACGAAACGTTGTAAATAACCCCCTCATAAACAGACCAACGAGTTTCCACAGTTTTGCGCGATGGTTCATTCCGTTTTTAGGGGTTAGTGAGTTGGAAAAGGCAATAATAAACATCTCAGCTGTAATAGAAACAGTGGAAAATAGGACAGTTGATGCCCTCCTGGCACTCCAGGAGGAAGTTACTGACTTACGAAAATAGTATCACAGAATCGTATGGCTTTAGATTTGCTATTAGCCTCCCAAGGGGGGGTATGCACTGTGATCAATATAGATTGTTGCATGTATGCCGATCAGAGCGGGCGAATCACCGAGGACCTCCAAGAAATTAGGAAACAAGTAAATATTCTACATAAAGTGACACAAGACAACACTTCTTGGAGTTTTTTTGAATTATGGGAGAAATTGACATCCTGGTTGCCCAATCTAACATGGTTAAAACAATTATTTGTAATGATCATTGTAATTGTCTTTCTATTTTTAATTATTAGTATAGCTGCCCGTTGTGGATTTTGGTGTTTTAAGGGAACTGGAAATTCCTATAGCGAATGGAAGAGAAATCAACTGTGACAAAAATTAGAATCTAATCAATACTTCGAGTCTGAGTACAAGAATTTACTAATTTCTTTGAAAAGGGGGGACTGAGAGAGGGGGGGGGTAAGAGATAGGGTAGAGTTTAACGATTATGATAGTTTGCTTAGCTGTTTAGGGTAAAGTTGTAAAATTTAACGATTGTAATAGTCTGCTTAGCTGTTTAGGGTAAAGTTGTAAAGTTTAATGATTATGATAGTCTGCTTAGCTGTTTAGGGTAAAGTTGTAAGATTTAACGATTGTGATAGTCTGCTTAGCTGTTTAGGGTAAAGTTGTAAAGTTTAATGACTATGATAGTCTGTTTAGCTGTTTGCCAAATCTTACAGGGTTTGCTTGGGTGCTGTGACAAGGTGTACGGGAGTAAAGGGCTTCATGACCATATAAGTCCAGCTTTATGACCATATAAGTCCAAAGAAAGATTACAGCCTTGCAAGAACAAGCCAAAGCCGGTTCTGCGGTTTGGACAAAGAGCAGGACGTTACTGAGCCTGCGCCAGGTGTGGGGGCAACTAGCGGTCACGAGGAAGACTCACCTGCCTTCATCCTCAGGACCCCTGACGACCACCACCAGGGGACACTGCGCAAACTCAGTTGAGAGAAAAATATGGAAATGACTCGCAGAGCTAATTTTAATACAAAGCGGGGATAGGTAATGCATATGTATAGGCGTATTACGACATAGTTATGAATATGTAATGAGTTGCCTTATAAAATCGTGCAAGTTTTCGCGCCAGGCGCGCACGATTTTTGGCGGGACTACCCCCGTGCTGCCCAGCGCTGATCAAACATACCTACTTTACAATCTTACGGATTGTGGAGTCCGTTTTCCGCGCGTCATAAGGAACCAATCTGTTTAAAGCACGCGACCTCTGATAACATATATAAACTCGTGCTTCTGCACAATAAGTCGGCATTTGCTAGCATCAAACAGCGTCCCGTCTATCCATCGCAGCAAACTGGAGACCCCGACGTGATGGGTTTATGAACCGCCAGGCTGAGCGGCAGGCTGCAAGTCCCACAGAACGTTGAATGAGCTGCTGAAAGGAAGCAGGAACCGGCAAATGAAGTCCCTCTGGAACTGAGAGATGAGCTGTGGGAAACATGGGAATCAAGTGTCTTCCCCTGTGAGGGATGTATATGGACTCATAAAGGGTCTTCTAGTCAGATCCGGGAGCCCATGCCTCAGTCTCCCCAAATGGTGACCCCTATGGTGGTGTTCCCAAGCCTTGGAAGAATAAGGACGGAACTGGTCGATAAAAAAGCCAGCTCGTGGAAGAGGGCTGCGTTCCGGAGGAGACGGCTTGGCTGAACGATCGTCTTGCTGTCTGGACCAGGCAGACAACCTAAACCCCGAGGATAACACCTGTATGCATCGAGACAGGTGAGCAGCCAAGAAACTTTAGAGACTTGGAAAGAATGAAAGTGTGTACAGACAGCAGCCAATTGTATGATGCTGCCGTGGAGGGGAGCTCCGTGTCGGGAATGCATTTAACATCTTGGTGGCAAATTCTGACTACTCTTTGCCAAGTGTGGACTAATTCTACTAGCGGTGCTAAACCAGAGGAAGCTGTAAATTCCACCGACAGCGCGGCTCTTCTCAAGACACCGTCAGCGATGGCGATTCTGTCCACACCTCCTCTGCCCCCAAAGCTTCTGTCACTGACTGCAGCGACCCTCACAACACAGGACCAAGCACGGGAACAGGACAACTCGGACAATGATTTTATTGACACTGATAAACCTTTTGATCCAGGTCCTATAGATCTGGAAAAGGAGCTAGACCTTTCCCCCACCCCCTTGTCTCTCCCGATGCATTGACTGTACTTTCGGGGAGGGTGAAAGGGGGTCTGAGGGATTGGTGGCAGGAATGCAAGTGGGAAACACTTAAGTGATGGGTTTTGGGAGTCGCTAGGGCATGTTCAGTATTTTGTCAGACAAATCAACCTGCAGAGTGGCAGCCTGTGCAATACGAGGCTGTTACAGAGTTAAGCAAAGCAGTGCGGGAAGGGAGGATTCATAATGCATTTGCTATGTCCCTTCTTGAAGTGATGGCAGAGCCTTATACACTCACACTGCATGATTGGAAGTTACTGCTTTGTATGGTACTAACTGATACAGTATATGATGTGGTTATCTGATTTTTGTGAGCTATGTGTAGTGGCCTTGACTGAAAACCTTAATCGGGGAATTGCTGTTAACTATGAGCAGTTGGCTGGAGCAATTAACTGTGCCGATTCTGTGACTCAGGCAAGGTATCCCAGGGACAACTGTTTGCAAATGAAGGAGATGGCTATTAAGGCAGTCAGGGTGCGGGAGTCTTGCCACAGTCTTGCAGGGTCCTAGAGAGTCACTAACTTTAATACTAACTTGATTGATTGGCTTCAGAATATTTTGCAGCAAGTCGAACATCAGGAAGCTCAAGGGTTGCTTTTAAAACAACTAGCTGTGATAATGTCAATGAAAACTGTAAACGGGCAACTTTCACAATCGCAACCCCAACATGTGTCAAATGATTGTAACGCAGAACTCACAGCAGACTGTAATTCTCAGGCTGAGTTCTGGAATGCAGCATAACACATTTTTGCTTCTCTAATCTCTTCTGTAAGAATAGTACACGCTCTTAACTTGCTTAGTAAATTAGGCTGCTAGCTTGCTAAACAAAGTAATACCACAAATACTATTTTTTTTCCTGGCTTATTAACAGATGTTGATTCTGTCCATCATATGTTGCTACAGAACCGAGTTGCTATTGATTTTTATTATTAGCACAGGGACACAAGTGTGAAGACTTTGATAGGATGTGTTATGTGAATCTGAGTGACCACTGTGAATTAATTTACAAAAGTATACAAAACTTAAAAGCCTTAAAACAAAGATCTGCAACAGAGCCAGGGGCGGGAGGCCTTTGGTCTCTTCTCACGGCTGGGAAACTTTGGGCCATGACTCAAAAGTATTACAGGATTTATTATAATTATCTTTAACCACCTTATTGATGTTTGCCTTATGTCTCCCATACCTTTTTTTCCTGTATTCAGTGTTTAGTTGATTGTAACATAAATCAGGTCATGGTCACCCAGCTACACACAACCTTTGCCTTGTCGCAATTAACAAGCAAAAAAGAGGAGGATAGAGAATGTCTGAAGAGAGATGTAGGAGAGGAAGCTGGAGAATATTTGACCTAACAAGAGATGAGAGAACAGCTGGGTATTGTGAAGGAGACTAGGAAAGATAAACATGGTTATCTAGTGTTTAATAGGTGTCTGCACACTTGTAGAGATATACAGCTATGTAACTGCATAAACGATTTCTGCCCTGAGCCTGGTGGAGCATACAGCTGCGGTTTGTGTCCGGGCTCAGAGATGTAAATAGGGGCTTCTCTGTTATGGTAAAAGTGTTTCTCTTTGCATAAAAAAGAGAGGGAATGAAGGGAATGACCCCAGAGGTATGTTCAGAGAAGGCATGCGATGTTTCGAACTTTTTGACTGAACCAGTTCTTGTTTGGTGTGCCCTTCCACCTATGTATAATGTTAATCCAAAAGAAGCTGATATTGTTTACACTTTGTCGATAATTGTCTTTCTGTAGATGCTAATGTAGTAGGAGGCTATGATGGGAACGTGTCGCAGCGGTTCTTCTCTTATCCAGAGTAACAGCAGGGAAAGCATTAAAGAGTTAAATCACCTTGTTTGGTAGGCAGTTCAGAATGTGAGTCAAAATTGCCACTGCTTTTTGGTGTTGGTTCAAGGACATGGCTGTGAGGATTTTGATGGTATGTGCTGCGTGCATTTTAGGCGCCCCATTGCAGCAACATGTTAACAAAATCTGAGAAAATGTCAGCCTTTTTTGGCATCCATTCACTCAGTTGGCAGTATTGTTTGTTTGCTATTGCCTTGGTTGCTGTCATGTTTGCAAGGGCCCTGCAGAACATGGCAAACCTGGTACTAGCTGTTCAAAAGCAAAAAGGGGAAATTGTAAAACTGTACGGAACAAAGACAGTGGGTTATTTTGACATTGATAATATGTCTTAGTTGGTTTTTTATTTGTTCTATTACTTGTGCCTTGTTTTTGCTCGGTTTCAGGGGTTCTTTTGTGCAACAGGAAGGGGGAGATGCAGGAGCGGGCTGCAAACTAGGACCATGCGTGGCAATCAGTTAGCTGAGGGGAATGTGCTCGAGCTTGTCTAGACAACAATTAACATGATGGGGCATGTTTGCAGAGCACAGGGGAGCGGGAGACGGATGGCGCCAAGGATGGCGCCAAGGAAAGGTAACACCTTGCGGTTAATTGCTGGTAGTTAACCACCAATCAGGGATTGCCTAGTATGCAAGGCTTAGCTTCAAGAACCAATTAGTTTAAAACGTGCAGCCAGCTCAAGCCGGTTGTACAAGGCCTTGGCTCGGTAGGTTTGGAATATGTCAAGGGGTGGACATTCCATAACCACTCTTGGCAACTACCTGCAGTGGTTGAACATCCTCAGTTCAAAAAGTGTTACCTTGGCTCACATGGAATGCTGCATACATTAATAAGACTCTCAGAGGCTTTTCTTCTCCAGACTGAACAGCTGTAGATCTCTCACCCTGTCTTCCTGGGAGACACGTTCCAGTCCCTTCAAGAAGCTTGGTGGCCTTTTGCAGGACTTTAGTAGGTCAACAACTCCCTTGCTCTGGGAAGCCCAGCCCTGGACACGGCCCTCCAGATGTGGCCTCAGCAGTGCTGAGAGGAGGGGAAGGGTCACCTCCCCCCATCGGCCAGCGATGCTTTTCCTAATGCAGCCCAGGGGGCCGTTGGCCTTTGCCATGAGGGTGCATCGATGGCTCCTGCTCAGCTGCTTGTCCTCTGGCACCCAAAGGTCCTTCTCTGCAGAGCTGCTCTCTGGCCGGCCTGCCACCAGCAGGATAGCCCCAGGAGGGCTGGATCACGGGCTGGCCTCCCCCAGGGGCTCGCTCAGCACCAGCAGCAGCATCTTGCCCATCCTGGAGATGAGCTTCAGCTCTGGCACAGGCCGCAGGGTGCTACAGAGTCACCTGGGAGAGCAAAGCCCTCTCCTGCCAGGGCTGCGCAGCCCAGGCCTGTTGCCCTCTGGCCTCGGGGACTGCAGCCCTTGCTCTCGTGGTGGGAACGTCCTTCATCCTTCTGCTGCCCCCTGCCACCCGCTCCAGCATCCTCTGCTGGGCAGCAAACCCCTCCCACACAAGGGCTCCCATCCCTGGGTACCGGTGTCCGTGTGACAAGCCTGCCCTTGGCCCTGGTGCCACCCCTGAGGTGCTGCAGCCCACATGGGCCCCAGAGCCCACCGCCTGGGGCGCGGGCAGCAGGAGCCCCCTGTGCCACCACAGAGCTGTGACATCAGTGCCGTAAGCGCTGAGGAGGGGCAGGGCAGCTCCCACGCCTTTGGTGGTGGATGGAGACACAAGGTCTGTAGGGGAGACCTACAGGAAAGATGAGGGGAGGGGGACGCTCTGTGTGAGGTCAGGGCAGCTCAGATACATGGAGCTCTTGTATTGGACAGGCAATGAGGTTGGGTGAGAGCTTGAGTGTGGATCAAAGGGGAGAGCAGCCAGGGTGGCACTGAGGGAGGAATTAGTTGTGGTTTTGCCCAGTCCAGCACCCAAATCCTTTTATATGCAATATCCCTGTGGTCACTGGGGGTCAGCTGCCCCAGCTCCTTGCGTCCCCCCAGTCTCCTTGTAGCGCAGGCAGAGTGTGAGAAAGAGAAGCCTTGGTGATTACTCTGCAGCGGTGGCCAAAACACTGGTGTGTGGTCAGCGCTGCCTTAGGAAGAGATGCAAAGCACAGCACCAGAAGGGCTGCTGTGAAGAAAATGCACTCCATGCCAGCCCGAGCCAGGACAGAGTGACGGGTCATACAGTCAGGGTGAGGCATGAACAATGTCTGCTTGAAATGACCTGAGGAAACCTGTGGATCACAGAGCCTGTCTCTTCTGGGGGAATCCGTCTCCTTGGTGATCACTGCACAGGTAAGCAAGGATGCCAGGAGCCCAGGGGCTTGTGGGTGAGTTCCCCAGACCAACCAGGCCACCCACTCTGATGCTCATCTGCACCTGGGACTCCCCAAAGACAACAAGATGCTCAGGGATGTGAATAGCAGTGCCACCTTGGTTGTAGTCACTGTGAAGTTGTGGTGTCCCTGATGCCCAGGTAAGTGAGGAAAAGGAGCAGCAGAGCACAGCCCAGGACAGGAGGGAAGGAGAACCTGGCCTGCTGAGGGCACTGGCAGGTGGGAACCCATGGGGGCAGGGCCCTGAGAGCATCCCTAGGCCTTCCTGGCCCTGACCAGTCTCACCTGGGGCCTCCACCCAAAGCTTTGTCCATGGCTTCGGGGGGCCATTGAAGCCAGGCAGGAGATTCAGC
This sequence comes from Falco rusticolus, assembly GCF_015220075.1. Taxonomy (NCBI): domain Eukaryota; kingdom Metazoa; phylum Chordata; class Aves; order Falconiformes; family Falconidae; genus Falco; species Falco rusticolus. Next base: position 12,119 of record NW_023618182.1, on the reverse strand, counting down.
CCCAGCATGATCTATGCCATAGGTGTGCAGGTCACCTTAGAGAGGCGTGTGGGTCTCCTTAGGGTCACAACAACAGGCACAGCTTTGCCTGCCCATGGACCTTGTTGGTTCGGAATGTCAGCATCACTTCCCAGCATATTCTGAATGGGGTTTGCCAAAGATATGAAACCGTGGCCCTCCAAGTCCTGGGGACTTTCTGTTGCCTCCCTTCCTTCCTCAACTCCCTCCGAATTATACACATCTTCCTTGCTGTCAAGGCTTGTCTCTGGCCAAAAGCCCAGCAGCCACCCAGCCGCTCCCTCCCCCCTTCCCTCCACAGTCAGGGCCCAAAAATGAACACAGTCACGGACAGGGGGTCTAACGAGGGATGAGCGTGGGGACACAATCACTTCCCTCACTCTCTTGGCAAGGCACCTCTTCATACGCTCCAGGGCCCTGCTGGCTGCCTCTGCTACCAGGTCACGGGCTGGGATTGTGTTTTGCCTTCTGTCCCCCAGCACCACCAGGGCCTTTTCTGCACAGACACTGCCCAGCCAGGCAGGTCCCAGGCCCTGCAGCTGCAGGGTGTTAGTCCATGCGAGGGAGGTGCAGGCTCTGCCCTTGGTCCGTCCTGCATCTGTGCAGCTCCTGCCAGGGCGGCCACCCCACCTGCCAGGGTTCCCCTCCATGGCATCCCTAGGGCACAGGGATGCTCCTCTCAGTTTGGTGCCACCGACAGACACTGTGAGAGTTGCCTCCACTGGGTCATGTGTACAGCTCTTAAACTGTAAGCAGGAGAGTCCCCTGTGCTGCCCACACTGCCCCAGTATGTCCCAGTGGCCTCCAGGTGGGGTGTGAGCCCTTCCCCACTGCTCTCTCAGCCTGACCATCCAGCTGGTGTTTTACTCATCTCTTTCTGTTCGCACCCAGAGTGTCATGGCCTCACTCGGGCAGAACACTGAGGGAGACCATGACAACAGTTTTGCTGAAGCTGAGGGAAATGACATCCACTGTGGAGCTCCTCACGCACAACTGCAGGCTGTCAGGTTGGTGAGGCAGGAGTTACCCTTGGAAAATCCACCTGGACAGTTACCCGCTCAGGTGCCAGAAATGTCACCCAAGGCGACTCTAACTGGTGGCACACCCCTCACCATGGGGGTTTGAGCAGCCTGTGGTTCCCCGAGCTGCACTTATGGACTCCTTCCAAGACAGATGCAACACTTACTTGTCCTTTCTCACAAGTGACCTCTGCCAATTCAAGGAGCTTTCAAAAGCGATACCTCAAGGAAATATTGATTTTATACCAGAACTTCACCATTATTATTAGTTATACTACGCCCTTATTTTCTCTCATCTTTAACATATTTGCACCTGAGCAGGAGACAGTGACGGCTTCTGAAGTCATCTTTTCAGCAGACTGTCTCAGCAAGGCTCTTTCAGTTATTCACCTGTTTTCTCCTCCCTTTACTCTTTGGTCTTTTCGGTACCTCTCACCTGTGCTGCTGTTTTTACTTCAGGAAGGAAAAGCTTGCATGTCTTCCTGCAGCCGAACTGTCTCCTTACCCAACTCTCCCCTTGTGTTTAGATCTATATTTCTGTATCTAGCACCTAAAAGATTTCTCATGAGAGTGTCCCTTGCGGAAAGGCACCTCATCAGAGACAGCTTGGACTCGGCATATGCTTGTGGAGGGTGTTGGCTTATTTATGCCACTTGATCATTCTTCACATTGCTTGCAGATTTGAATAATTCTTCTGTACCGGTGTGCAGCCAGTCCTCTAAGGCAAATTGGTGGGGATGGTGCAGAGGAGCTGCAGCACCCACCTGCAGAATTGAGGGGAGAAGTCTGACGTAAGGAGAAGGGATGTGAGTCCCAGGGGACAATGAGAAAAAGGGTGGTCTTGGGGACAGTCAGAGCAAGGTTGTCCATCCGGTGTCAGACCTCAAGGGACTGCGTTTCCTACCAGTCCAGAACTGCTGAGGAGATCCTCTGCATCATTATCACTTGGAGAATGCTGCTAGAACCTCCCCTCTAGCCTAAAAAGTAGCAAAATATAACCTATGAAATAAATAAAGGAATTATCATCTGGTGCGCTTCAAAGTCTTCCCTTTTAACTACACCATGAAAAAGCTCATTTGAGCTACACAGGTCTTCAACATCTGAAGGAAATTATAAAACTGTAAATAACTTCTTTAAGGCACTTGGGGCTCCTTCCATGAACCTGAGCTACTGAGAGAAGACTGAACAAACCACTCAAGGAATGCAAGTCAGAAGAAACACTCAAAATGCCATGAAGCATGAATGGGTCCCGCTGAGGGCCATTGCTGACAAAGCGTCCCCATGGACTCGTTAGAGTAGCTAATTAGAGGCCAGAACTTCAGGTAGCCAAAGGTACTGTGTCGGTGGCTGCAATGCTGCAAAACACATTTGGATTTTTTTATGAAGCAGAAAGACCCAGCCCTGACCCCCAGGCTCTTGGAGGGCAGAACATAAGAGCCTCCAAATCAAGTTTCCTGTCACAGCCCTTGATGACATGGGCAACTGCCATTGCCAGGGGGACAGAGGCCTCAGCCCCCTGTGGGGCCATTCAGCCTTGCTGCAGCCCTGGGCCATCTCCACTGCAAGTTGCCCTACACTGTCCATGTGGCACCTCTTTCCACTCTGGGGGTTGGACTCTTCCTTGCTTTCCCACCCAGCCCTCACACCCGCATTTCTCTGCCTTTTCTGAAGTTTCTCCCCTCATCCCTGCTTGTTCCTTGAGACTTAAAGCCATGGGACAAGCCAGGCTGCCTCTGGGTGAACTCTGGCATCAGAGGGCAAACCTCAGAGAATACCTCAGTTGTTGTGTATAATTAGGTCAAAGTGGGAGAATTTCTAGAGATATAAAAGAAATTTGGAAGCATCCTAATATTTGTCATGAGTCCCAGGAAGTTCACACCTTCTATGAAATTGAAGAGATTTGGAATATGCTGACGTCCTGGTTTCCTGATTTACAGCTATGGGTTAAGAAGTTCATCTCCAGATGCCTTTCTCCTCTTCCTCTGTGATTACTCCAATCCATTCTACCTATGTAGCTTCTGCTTTAAGGTTCAGAGTGGAAAAATTGGACTGTCTTTCAGTAGTGTCTCTAATATTCCCTATGGGCAACTCTTCAGTTGTGGCAATTAACCTCATGGGGATTTGCCAAGTGAAGGACAGCAATGGCACAGCAACTTCCAGCTTCCCCATGGGGCTGCAAGGAGGCAACGATGCCCCCGTGCCGTGAGGACATCATGTCTTGACATGACCCTCAGAGGCAGAGACAGCTGCCACAGCCAAGGGGACACAGACCTGGGTTCTACTGGTGCCTTCCAGCCTTGACAGCACCCTTTGCCCTCTCCACCACAGGCTGTCCTACATGGTTGGAGCCCTGCCCCTGTTGCCCTGCAGGCTGTAGGCACCATCTCGCTGCCCTGCCTTGCTCTCACCCCAACATTGCCATACCTTCGCTGAGGTACCTCCACTCTCACCGGCTGTTCCTTGAAACACAAACCATGGGCTGATCCAGGCTCCCTCTGGCTGAGCTCTGGCACCGCAGCAGGACCCTTGCAGTGACAGTTCTTCCTCCCGATAGCCACTCTCCATTTGCAACATTACACTTTGTGAAATCTTTTCCCCTCTCCTCTTTCTTCCCACTACCCAGAAAGGCTTTACCACCTCAGGAACTGCCTTCCAAGCAGGGAACATAACTCAATAGCTATTTTTGGTGGTCTTTCCCCTCAAAAAAGTGAAGTCACCTCCACATGGTCTTCTAAACCACATGGCTGCTGCTGGCCTTTCAGCTTCTCCCAGAGACGTGACCAAGCCACATGCCTGCTGCTGTCCTCTCATGTCCACAGGCAAAATGGACATGACAGCCTGTACCCCAGCCCTTCTCCTGGATGGGGCCTATGGGGTCCCTTGGCAGAGGGACTGTCCCAGCCACGTTCCTGATGCTGGCCTGTCACCTCCAGAGACAGAACTGACCTCACAGGCCCCTTCACAGCCAGGCATGTCCTCCTGCATGAGGAGTTCCTGAGAATCAGCTGTCCTCCTCATAACACACCCCTCTGTCACCCTCATTCTAACCCATGACCTGGCCACAGAAAAGCAGCCTTGTTTCTTTCAGATTTTTCAAATGCATTTCCCACAAGCCATTTGAGTGGAGAAATATTCTTCACATGAACTTCTGTAGTTGAGTTGACATTCTTTATATATGCTCTTATAGCTCTATGGCTTTTTTTTCCAGGGTAGACTGACCTCTGGAGATCATCGAATCCAGCCCTCCAACTGAAGCAGGGTGACCTAGACCAGCTTGCTCAGCAACGTGTCTAGGTAGGCCTGCAATAAATCACGGAAGCATAGGAACAGAATCATTGAGGTTGGAAAAGACCTTAAAGACCATCAAATTCAACCATTACCTCAGGACAGCCAATTCCATCACTAAATCACGTCCCGAAGCACTGTGTCTGTGTATTTCTGAAACACCTCCAGGGCTGGTGATTCCACCAGCTCCCTGGGCAGCCTGTTCCAATGCCTGACCATCCTTGCAGTGAGGATGTTTTTCCTCATATGCAATCTAAACCTCTCCTGGTATAACTAGAGGCTATTTCCTCTTGTTCTGTCACTTGTTATGTGGCAGAAGAGACCTACCCCCACTCATCTACAACCTCCTTTAGGTAACTCTAGAGAGCAGTAAGATCTCTCCTGAGTCTCCTCTTCTCCAGAGTAAAACCACTTTTCAAAAGAAAACTGTCTTTTCAGACACTCATCAACAGACCAGGGCTCCAAACCCTTCACCACCTTTGTTGCCCTTCTTGGACATGATCCTCAGTGTTTCTCTTGCAGTGAGGGGCCCAAAATGGAAACACAGTGTTCAAGGTGTGGCTTCAGCAGTGCCGAGTACAGGGGGTCCATCACTGCCCTGGTCCTGCTGGCCACACTGTTTCTGATAGCAGACACGATGATATGGGCCTTCTTGGCCACCCGGGCACACTGCTGGCTCATGCTCAACCATCTGTCAACCTGCACCCTCAGGGTACTTCCCCACCAGGCTGCCTTCCAGCCACTCTGGCCCAAGCCTGTAGCGTTGTGGGGGGCTGTTGTGACCCACGTACAGAACTGGCACTTCTCCTGGTTGAACTTCATACAACTGGACTCATCCAAATGATCCAACCCGTGCAGATCCCTCTGCAGAGCCTTCATGCCCTCAAGGACATCAGCACTGCTACCCCACTTGATGTTGTACACAAACTCACTGAGGGTGCACTCAATCCAGATCACTGATGAAGATCTGAAACAGGACTGGCTCCAGCACAGAGCCCTGGGGAACACCACTCCTTATGGGCCGTCGTCACCTGAATTCACTCCATTTACTCCCCCTCTTGGGGCTTGGCTGTCCAGCCAGCTCGAACCCAGCGTGGAGAACACCCACCGAAGCCATGAGCAGCCAGTTTCTCCAGGAGAATGCAGTGGGAGATGGAGCCAAAAGGCTTTCCTAAGGTCCAGGTAGACAGCATCCACAGCCTTTCCCTCATCCACTAGGCAGGTCATCTTGTCCCAGCAGGAGATCAGATTCCTCACAAAGGACCTGCCTTTCATACATCCATACTGGCTGGTCCTGACCTCCTGGTTTTCCTGCACCTCCTGTGTGGTGGCGCTCAGGATGATCAGCTCCACAGCCTTCCCTGGCACTAAGATCAGGTTGACAGGCTTGTAGTTATCCCGATCCTCCCTCCTGCCCTTCTTGTAGGTGGGCAGCACGTGACTAACATTCAGCCTTCTTGGGCCTCCCCAGTTAGCCAGCACTGTTGAAAGTCACCCCTGTGGTGAGGCAATAGAGAAACAGACCAATGATTTTCAAAGTGTCCCTGCATCACGGGATGTCCATGGTCAAGGACACAATCAAAAGCACCTTGTCCTTTCTGGGTATAAGGTTCACCGGAACCACATGTCCACTGGGGCTACAGAGGCATCACTGGCAGCAATGCCTTCTCCTGCAGCACTGCACAGTCCAGCCCTGCATGTCTCTGGTCCCAAGGACAGCATGGATTGCTCTCCTTAGGGACATCTCATTTCACCTTCACAGTGACCTCTGCCCACCACCCCAGCATGCTCTGCAGCAAAATATTTTGCTTGCGTGTGACCTTGGACACTTGGTACCCATTATTATTTTTGTAGTTACATGTCTGAGCTTGGCCCTGGTGACACAGGTGTGCTTCAGGGTAACTGCTCTGAAATAACCTAAATCAGGGAGAGGAAAGGGAAAAGTCTTATTTAAGCAGCGTGAGGAAGCCTTAGGATCAATAACCTCACATCATACTGGGGATTTTAGAGATCCTGTGGGTTTACATGGCAAGGGTTTGGGAGTGGTTTGGAGGTGTTTGTAGGCTGGCAAAGGTAAGAAGAGATCCAGAGCTGACTCCATGGCCATAACAGCCACTTTCATTTGACTCCAAAATGGACCAGCCCCTGCCCAAACCTGAGCCAATAAGCAATTCTAGTGGCACCTCTGTGATACCCTATGGCAGAAAGGACAAAGCAGAAAGGGAGAGGAGTGAGAATGATGTGAGAGAACAGCCCTACAGACATCGAGGTGAGTGAAGAAGGAGGGGAGCAGCGAGACAGAGGCTTGGTGGGATCCTGCAAGCCAGTGGTCAAGTAACCGCCCGCTGACAGCCACAGGGCAGCACAGTGACAATGCACGTTTAGGTGTCTGCAGGTTCTTTGCATCAGCGTTCTAGCACAGCTGCCAGATGGGCCAGCAGCTGTGATGCTCCCCTGGATCTGAAACCCTGCATCATTCGTGTCCACCTTGGTACTAGGAGCAAAGCAATGGTGGAGTCTCATCTCCCAGGGGAGTGAGGCAGGAGAGCAGCAGAGTGCAGGCCCCAGGTCACACACTGGCAGGCTGTGGCCTGTGCAGAAGGAGGGAACGCTCCTTCGGGTGCCCTGGAATTGCCTCACCGGTCTAAACCGCGTGGTGGATGCCTGGGCTGTTGGAGGCTGCTGTCCTTGCCGAGCAGCTGTGCTGAGCTCTGCCACCTGCCTTGGCACTTGGTTCCCTCAGGGTCACAGCTCTGTCTGCAACAGGACGGGCTGCAGCTGCCTCTGCGTGGGCCCCTGGCTGAGGGCCCTGCTGCACATCTGGGCTGAAGCCCCCCAGCTGTGGCACCAGCCCAGCTCTGCCTGGCCATGAGGCAACCTGGTACCAAGTGTCCCCGAGCCCGGGGGTGCAAAGGCTTTGCTTCAGAGCAGAGACATGGCCTGGGCAAGGGAGAGCTGAGTCTTGAGCCCTCGGACTGTGCAATGAAGTGCTGAAATGGGCTCTGCAGGGCTTACTGAAGCACTGAAGACATCCTCCCCGCCCTGCCTGCAGAACCACCAGACACACACATGCACACACACTCTTTTAGGAGTACTTGGGTCCTTTGCTGCAGTCTTCCTGGTGTCCTCTCTAGTAATGCGTTAACAAAAGTTGATACTCCTGCACAAAACTTTTTCTAGTAAGAGAATTGCCACTGCTGGAAATAAGTGTGTCCCCCCAGGTGAGGCAAGGCCCATGAGGGATTGCCTCATCCTGCTGCCCAGCAGGTTCCCCTGCAGCCCCAGGGACAGCTGGAGGGAGCCCAGAGGGGCAGAGGAGGGAGGCAGGGAGAGCTCAAAAGCAGCCCTTGGTGGGGGGCTGCTGAGAGCTCCCTGCTGGAGAAATCTGCAGAGCCCTGGAGCCGGTAAGTGTGTGGCTGCAGGGCAATGCCTCTGCAGTTCCCAGCCGGGTCTGCAGCAGCTGGGGCCCCCCCAGCCTGTGGGACCGTGTGGGAGCCTTGTGCTGTGGAGGAGGCCAGTGTGCTGCAGAGCAGGGCTTCCCTGCTGCAGCGTGGGAGGGCCAGGGCATGTGGGCTGCCTTGTGCCAGGGCCGGCTGCAGGGCTGTGAAGGTGGCTGTGCAGGCAGGGGTGCCCAGGGCTGTCCTTGCCAGCAGGGTCCCTGCAGCCCAGGGGGCTGTGTGCTGGGGCAGGGGCTCTGCCGCCTGCCAGGGGCAGCTCTCAGCCTGCCGGGGAGCTCCCGTGCGGCTGCGGGGAGAATCTGTAGGTGGAAGGAGCAAACCCTGTCAGGGCAATGTTCTCGTGCTGTTGCGTGGGTGCTGCACTGGTCAGGGCTGCTCGCAGCTTCTGCTCATGCCCACCTCATTTCCAAGGCGACTTCTCATGAGCACATTCACGGCAGGGGTTTTCTGCTGGAGTCTCTTCTTGCCTGAATCTCTGCTTCCATTTTTATCTTGCTCATCTTGGTAGGAATGGAATCTGAACTGTGTAGGTCAGAGCAGGGGCAGAGACTCTCAGAGCATCACAGTGATGTTTATGAGGAAGGTCAGCAAGTGCCTTCCCTCTGCAGCAGCATCCAGATCAAAGCAGCATCAGCTCTCCTTTTCCCTCAGGCTCTGGGGGAGCTGTTCTTTCAGGCCTGCAGGCAGAGAGCGGCTGCAGGGCAGAGCTGGGCACACAGGGGCTGAGCTGGGCTCTGTGAGCGCTGGCAGGGAAGAGCCGTGGGGCCAGAGAAAGAGCTGCTGGCAGGGACAGCTGCAGGCGTTGAGCGTGGCTGTCCTGCATTGCTCTGGTCTGGGAGGTGCTGTGCAGGGCTTGAGAAGGGAAAGGCATTCCAGTGTGCCCATCTGTCTCTCTCCTGGCTTTGCTCAGATGATTTTGGGATAACTGACCGGCTCGGTTGGAATGGGAGTTTCAGCTGCAGGCTCAGGCACAGACCCTGTGAGTCCTCCTGTGCCGATGTGAGCACAGCAAGGAGGTGTCCCAGGTTTCCTCTAATCTGTGAAGCTGTGGGCAATGCAGTGTGTGATGCTGGGGAAGGAGCTGGCTCTCCTTTAACAATCACCGTAATCAGGACCCTTGGTCACCTGCTTGGGGTGTCCACCCAAGCTGCACGCTGCTTCCAGGGCACACTGTGACCATGGGTGTCCCTGGCTAGAAAGGGGGGTGCTGAGACTTCGAGAAAGGGCGAGCCATTCTGTGCTCTGTAGTGGATCCCTCTGCTCTTCAGCAGTGTCTGCTTGCTTTTTAGGGTAACAAAGTGTCCTGGTTGTGGCTGGGATAGAGTTAATTTTCATCTAAGTGGGAAGGACTTTTGAGAACAATTTTGAAAATGCACTGATATTTTTGGTTGTTTATAGGTGATGCAACATGTTCATGCTCAGTATATAAACTTGGTGGGGGTTGCTGGGGTCTGCCAGTCGATGCTGGGGACTGGCTGGGCATCAGTCAGTGGGTGATGAGCAGCTGTATTGTGTATCACTGTCTTCCCTGCTTCCTTTCTTCCTTTCTTCCTTTCTGTCTTTCTTCATTTCTTTCTCTCTTTTTCTCTTTGCTTCTTTCCTTCCTCCTTGTTTCTTTCCTTCTTTGTTTCTTTCTTCCATTCTTCCCTCCTTCCTTCCTTCCCTCCTTCCTTCCTTCCCTCCTTCCTTCCTTCCCTCCTTCCTTCCTTCCCTCCTTCCTTCCTTCCCTCCTTCCTTCCTTCCTTCCTTCCTTCCTTCCTTCCTTCCTTCCTTCCTTCCTTCCTTCTTTCTTTCTTGTTGGATTTTATTACCCCCGACTACCTCCCTCTCATTATAACTGTCATTCTCATTATTGTTATTGTAATTTCATTTTTATTCTACTGCATTTATGATTTTTTTCTCGTCTCAAACTTCAAGATTTACATTCCTTTCTGATTCCTCTCCTCATACCTATGGGTGAGGGGGGAGTAAGTGAGCATCCCTGTGGTACATAATTTCCAGCCAGGGTTAAACCAGGACACATGTCAGTGTAATTGGACTCTATCACAGAAAGCTGCAAGTGCGGGGCAGCTGAGAAGGAGCTGGAGGGACTCACCAGAGTCCCTGCCTCTGCCCTCAGGCACAGACAGTGCCCTTGCCTCTCAGCACTCACTCTGCTCTCCCTGAGCACAGCACAAAGCCCTCCTGACCTGACTCTGGCCATGGCCGTTGCTCAGCACGGGCAGAGCCGATGCTGACAGGCCCTTCTGCGCTGGGAGCAGTTTGGGCTGAGCCAGTGCAAGGCCAGGACTGGCCCCTGCCCCCACGGTTCCCATGAAGCCCCTGCTGCAGAGCAGGGCTCACTGCTGGGCAGCCAGCGGGCACAGCCCCTGCTCCTCACAGCACACTCGGCCAGCACTCAGCACAGCTCCAGCCACGGCTCGGAAGGGAGCTCTCCTAGGAACGGCAGAGGGGGGGACATGGGGCAGCGGGGGCGCATCTAGGAGAAACGGCTTTCACTTGGCTCAAAGAAGTCTCTCCTAAATTGTCCCTGCCCTTTGTCCTTCAACAGGTCCCTGTGTTCAGAAACAGAAGATGTCTAACAGCAGCTCCATCACCCAGTTCCTCCTCCTGGCATTGGCAGACACGCGGGAGCTGCAGCTCTTGCACTTCTGGCTCTTCCTGGGCATCTACCTGGCTGCCGTCCTGGGCAACGGACTCATCATCACCACCGTAGTGTGTGACAAACATCTCCACACCCCCATGTACTTCTTCCTCCTCAACCTGTCCCTTCTTGACCTGGGCTCCATTTCTACCATTGTCCCCAAAGCCATGGCCAATTCCCTGTGGGAAACCAGGGCCATCTCCTATGCAGGATGTGCTGCCCAAGCTTTTCTCTTTTTATTTTTCATTTCAACTGAGTATTTTCTCCTCACTGTCATGGCCTATGACCGCTACGTGGCCATCTGCCAGCCCCTGCACTACGGGACCCTGCTGGGCAGCAGAGCTTGTGTCCACATGGCAGCTGTTGTCTGGGGTAGTGATGTTCTCTATGCTGCGCTGCACACGGCCAATACTTTTTCACTGCCACTCTGCCACGGCAATGCCCTGGGACAGTTCTTCTGTGAAATCCCACAGATCCTCAAGCTCTCCTGCTCACACACCTACCTCAGGGAAGTGGGGCTTATTGTGGTTAGTGCCTTCATAGCATTTGGCTGTTTTGTTTCCATCATGCTGTCCTACGTTCAGATCTTCAGGGCTGTGCTGAGGATCCCCTCTGAGCAGGGACGGCACAAAGCCTTTTCCACGTGCCTCCCTCACCTGGCCGTGGTCTCCCTCTTTCTCAGCACTGGCACATTTGCCTACCTGAAACCCCCCTCCGTCTCCTCCAAATCTCTGGACTTGGCGGTCTCAGTCCTGTACTCGTTGGTGCCTCCAGCAGTGAACCCCCTCATCTACAGCATGAGGAACCAGGAGCTGAAGGACGCACTGAAGAAGCTGATGCAGTCAGGTGTCTCTCAGCGGCAATGAACTGACTGTGGCTCTTTACAAGGTATTTTCAAGTCACGTATAGGACATCATGTGTGTTTAACATTCCATCTATGACAATCATGGTTTTACTTCAATGTATTTCCTCACTCCACTTCCCCAAAAGCACGAACCCAGCCTCCCTGACCCAGAGGCCTTTGTACATGCGCCAGGGAGGATGGTACATATATACTCCTGTGTCACATCTCAGTAATAAAAGGGTGGGTTTTTTCAATGCCTATATCTGGAGGTTGGTCTCTTCTTCCAAAGCTGAGCTCAGGAACAGGCTGCAGGAATTGCCCCCAGAAGACCATGCTGCTGGGCTTGGGTTCCCCATGGCTCAGGGGAGGAGGGCATGGGGCAACGCGTTAGGGCATGGGCCTGTGTTGAGCCTTGGCGTGTGGGGGCCCAGTGCCCATGGGAATGGTGGGTGACCAAGAGGGATGTGCCTGGGACCATCTCCCTGGGCTTTCAGGCACCGCTGCCCTGCACAGCAGCACCGCCTGCTCAGGGCCATGCCTGAGACCACATCCCTGGGCAAGAGCAGGTGTCTCTGTGGATGCCCCAGCTGGGGCAGGCTGCTGTGTCCCTGGTGCAGCAGGAGGTGCCTGGGGAGCCCCCAGGCCAGCAGCCTGGTGCTGGGGACAGGGACTGGCCCCGAGGGGCTGCCAGGAGTGGGCAAGCAGGGTCCCTGTGAGAGAGGAGCAGCAGACAGAGGGAGGCAATGGCCTCTGTGTCCTCATGCCATGGCTGGTGCCAGCCCTGGGGCTGACTGGCAGGAGGAGACCCCTCTCTGCCCACCAGCATCTCCTGTGCCCTTGTGATGGTCTAT